>NC_138504.1:51358770-51371270 GCF_964252035.2 Podarcis erhardii | reverse complement strand
GGCCGGGGAGGGTGGTATTCTTATTATTATTATTATTACTACTAGTAGTAGTAGTAGTAGTATGTATGAGGTTAGCCGCTCTGAGCCTGGCTTTGGCTGGGGAGGGTGGTAGTATTAGTAGTAGAGTAGTAGAGTAGTAGTAGTATTAGCACTACTAGTACTATTACGTAGGATGTTAGCTGCTCTGAGCCCAGCTTTGGCTGGGGTGGGTGGTAGTATTAGTAGTAGTAGAGTAGTAGAGTAGTAGTAGTAGTATTAGCAGTACTAGTACTATTACGTAGGATGTTAGCTGCTCTGAGCCCGGCTTTGGCCGAGGTGGGTGGTAGTATTAGTAGTAGTAGAGTAGTAGAGTAGTAAGTAGTATTAGCCCTACTAGTACTATTACGTAGGATGTTAGCTGCTCTGAGCCCGGCTTTGGCTGGGGAGGGTGGTAGTATTAGTAGTAGAGTAGTAGTAGTAGTAGCACTACTAGTACTATTACGTAGGATGTTAGCTGCTCTGAGCCCGGCTTTGGCCGGGGAGGGTGGTATTATTATTATTAGTAGTAGTAGTAGTATGTATGAGGTTAGCCGCTCTGAGCCCGGCTTTGGCCGGGGTGGGTGGTAGTATTAGTAGTAGTAGTAGAGTAGTAGTAGTATTAGCACTACTAGTACTATTACGTAGGATGTTAGCTGCTCTGAGCCCGGCTTTGGCTGGGGAGGGTGGTATTATTATTATTAGTAGTAGTAGTAGTATGTATGAGGTTAGCCGCTCTGAGCCCGGCTTTGGCTGGGGAGGGTGGTAGTATTAGTAGTAGTAGAGTAGTAGTAGTATTAGCACTACTAGTACTATTACGTAGGATGTTAGCTGCTCTGAGCCCGGCTTTGGCCAGGGAGGGTGGTAGATGATGATGATGATGATGATGATGATGATGATGATTACTATTACTATTCCGCCAGTATTGTTGTAGTAGTAGTAGTAGTAGTATGTACGATGTTAGCCGCTCTGAGCCCGGCTTTGTCCAGGGACGTTGGGATATTACTATTATTATTATTATTATTATTATTATTATTATTATTATTATTACTACTACTACTACTATTACTACTACTACTACTACACCCTCCATAGTAGTAGTAGTAGTAGTAGTAGTAGTAGTATGTACGATGTTAGCCGCTCTGAGCCCGGCTTTGTCCAGGGACGTTGGGATATTACTATTATTATTATTATTACTATTACTATTACTACTACTACTACTATGGAGGGTGTAGTAGTAGTAGTAGTAGTAGTGGTATGTACGATGTTAGCCGCTCTGAGCCCGGCTTTGTCCAGGGACGTTGGGATATTACTATTATTATTATTATTATTATTATTATTATTATTATTATTACTATTACTACTACTACTACTACTACTACTACTACTACTATGGAGGGTGTAGTAGTAGTAGTAGTAGTGGTATGTACGATGTTAGCCGCTCTGAGCCCGGCTTTGGCCGGGGACATTGGGATATTACTATTACTACTACTACTACTACGGAGGGTGGTATAGTAGTAGTAGTAGTAGTAGTAGTAGTAGTAGTATGTACGATGTTAGCCGCTCTGAGCCCGGCTTTGTCCAGGGACGTTGGGATATTACTATTACTATTATTATTATTATTATTATTATTATTATTACTATTACTATTACTACTACTACTACTACTATGGAGGGTGTAGTAGTAGTAGTAGTAGTAGTGGTATGTACGATGTTAGCCGCTCTGAGCCCGGCTTTGTCCAGGGACGTTGGGATATTACTATTATTATTATTATTATTATTATTATTATTATTATTACTATTACTATTACTACTACTACTATGGAGGGTGTAGTAGTAGTAGTAGTAGTATGTACGATGTTAGCCGCTCTGAGCCCGGCTTTGGCCAGGGACATTGGGATATTACTATTATTATTATTATTATTACTACTACTACTACTACTACTACGGAGGGTGGTATAGTAGTAGTAGTAGTAGTAGTAGTAGTAGTAGTAGTATGTACGATGTTAGCCGCTCTGAGCTTTGGCCAGGGAGGGTGAGATATAAATAAATTTATTATTGTAGTAGTCGTAGTAGTACTTTTCTGTATGATGTTGCCGCGTCCAGCGTGTTACTAACACCTAATCCCAGAGTAAACCCAGAGTAATCCTTCCTTCCCCCCCAGGCTCACGAGGAGGCCTGTCCCAAGTTCCCGCTCACCTGCGACGGCTGCGGGAAGACGGACGTCCCGCGGGAATCGGTGAGCCCCCCGGGGGTGGATGTGGAGTAACGTTACTCCGGGGTGACGGTACTCCACCCCCTGACCTTCCTCCTCTTTCCCCTCCCGGATAGTTCGCCCAGCACGTCCGGAGCTGCGGAAGGTTCCGGGTGCCCTGCCGCTTCAGGCCCGTCGGCTGCGGCGAGGTGGTGAGTAACTACAATCTACTACTAATAACCAGATCGATATTACTACTAACCAGAGCAATATTACTACAATTAGTAGTATATTACTGCAATCGACTACTAATAACCAGATCGATATTACTACTAACCAGAGCAATCTACTACTAATAATCAGACCAATATTACTACTAATCAGACCAATATTGCTGCTACTACAACTAGTAGTATATCACTACAATCTACTACTAATAATCAGACCAATATTACTACTAATCAGACCAATATTGCTACTACAACTAGTAGTATATCACTACAATCTACTACCTACTACTAATAATCAGACCAATATTACTACTAATCAGACCAATGTTGCTACTACAACTAGTAGTATATCACTACAATCTACTACTAACAACCAGATCAATATTACTACTAATCAGAGCAATATTACGACTACAATTAGTAGTATATTACTGCAATCGACTACTAATAACCAGATCGATATTACTACTAATCAGAGCAATATTACGACTACAATTAGTAGTATATTACTGCAATCGACTACTAATAACCAGATCGATATTACTACTAACCAGAGCAATCTACTACTAATAATCAGACCAATATTACTACTAATCAGACCAATATTGCTACTACAACTAGTAGTATATCACTACAATCTACTACTAACAACCAGATCAATATTACTACTAATCAGAGCAATATTAGGACTACAATTAGTAGTATATTACTGCAATCGACTACTAATAACCAGATCGATATTACTACTAACCAGAGCAATATTACTACAATTAGTAGTATATTACTGCAATCGACTACTAATAACCAGATCGATATTACTACTAACCAGAGCAATCTACTACTAATAATCAGACCAATATTACTACTAATCAGACCAATATTGCTACTACAACTAGTAGTATATCACTACAATCTACTACTAACAACCAGATCAATATTACTACTAATCAGAGCAATATTACGACTACAATTAGTAGTATATTACTGCAATCGACTACTAATAACCAGATCGATATTACTACTAACCAGAGCAATCTACTACTAATAATCAGACCAATATTACTACTAATCAGACCAATATTGCTACTACAACTAGTAGTATATCACTACAATCTACTACTAACAACCAGATCGATATTACTACTAACCAGAGCAATATTACTACAATTAGTAGTATATTACTGCAATCGACTACTAATAACCAGATCGATATTACTACTAACCAGAGCAATCTACTACTAATAATCAGACCAATATTACTACTATTCAGACCAATATTGCTACTACAACTAGTAGTATATCACTACAATCTACTACTAACAACCAGATCAATATTACTACTAATCAGAGCAATATTACGACTACAATTGGTAGTATATTACTGCAATCGACTACTAATAACCAGATCGATATTACTACTAACCAGAGTAATATTACTACAATTAGTAGTATATTACTGCAATCGACTACTAATAACCAGATCAATATTACTACTAACCAGAGCAATCTACTACTAATAATCAGACCAATATTACTACTAATCAGACCAATATTGCTACTACAACTAGTAGTATATCACTACAATCTACTACTAACAACCAGATCAATATTACTACTAATCAGAGCAATATTACGACTACAATTAGTAGTATATTACTGCAATCGACTACTAATAACCAGATCGATATTACTACTAACCAGAGCAATCTACTACTAATAATCAGACCAATATTACTACTAATCAGACCAATATTGCTACTACAACTAGTAGTATAACACTACAATCTACTACTAACAACCAGATCAATATTACTACTAATCAGAGCAATATTACGACTACAATTAGTAGTATATTACTGCAATCGACTACTAATAACCAGATCGATATTACTACTAACCAGAGCAATCTACTACTAATAATCAGACCAATATTACTACTAATCAGACCAATATTGCTACTACAACTAGTAGTATAACACTACAATCTACTACTAACAACCAGATCAATATTACTACTAATCAGAGCAATATTACGACTACAATTAGTAGTATATTACTGCAATCGACTACTAATAACCAGATCGATATTACTACTAACCAGAGCAATCTACTACTAATAATCAGACCAATATTACTACTAATCAGACCAATATTGCTACTACAACTAGTAGTATATCACTACAATCTACTACTAACAACCAGATCAATATTACTACTAATCAGAGCAATATTACGACTACAATTAGTAGTATATTACTGCAATCGACTACTAATAACCAGATCGATATTACTACTAACCAGAGCAATCTACTACTAATAATCAGAGCAATATTACTACTAATCAGACCAATATTGCTACTACAACTAGTAGTATAACACTACAATCTACTACTAACAACCAGATCAATATTACTACTAATCAGAGCAATATTACGACTACAATTAGTAGTATATTACTGCAATCGACTACTAATAACCAGATCGATATTACTACTAACCAGAGCAATCTACTACTAATAATCAGACCAATATTACTACTAATCAGACCAATATTGCTACTACAACTAGTAGTATAACACTACAATCTACTACTAACAACCAGATCAATATTACTACTAATCAGAGCAATATTACGACTACAATTAGTAGTATATTACTGCAATCGACTACTAATAACCAGATCGATATTACTACTAACCAGAGCAATCTACTACTAATAATCAGACCAATATTACTACTAATCAGACCAATATTGCTACTACAACTAGTAGTATATCACTACAATCTACTACTAACAACCAGATCAATATTACTACTAATCAGAGCAATATTACGACTACAATTAGTAGTATATTACTGCAATCGACTACTAATAACCAGATCGATATTACTACTAACCAGAGCAATCTACTACTAATAATCAGAGCAATATTACTACTACAATTAGTAGTATATTACTACAATCTACTACAAAGAATCAGAGCAATACTACCCACACAAACCAGACCAACACTAATAATGCTGCTGCTGCTGCTACTACTACTACTACTACTAATAATAATAATAATAATAATAATAATAATACTGCTAATACTACCCCGATTCCTTTGATTCGGATTCCTAGCAATGGCTTTCTACTACTCCTACTCCTGCTTTGAGTATTAATACTACTCAGGAGTAACTTTACTACCCCAAATCCTTTGATTCAGATTCCTAGTGATGGCTTTGTACTACTCCTACTCCTGCTTTGAGTATTAATACTATGCAGGAGTAACTTTACTACCCTGATTCCTTTGATGCAGATTCCTAGCGATGGCTTTGAGTATTCATACTACTCAGGAGTAACTTTACTACCACCATTCCTTTGATTCAGATTCCTAGCGATGGCTTTCTACTACTCCTACTCCTGCTTTGAGTATTAATACTACTCAGGAGTAACTTTACCACCCCGATTCCTTTGATGCAGATTCCTAGCGATGGCTTTCTACTACTCCTACTCCTGCTTTGAGTATTCATACTACTCAGGAGTAACTTTACTCCCCCCGATTCCTTTGATGCAGATTCCTAGCGATGGCTTTGTATTAATACTACTCAGGAGTAACTTTACTACCCTGATTCCTTTGATTCAGATTCCTAGCAATTGCTTTGTATTAATACTACTCAGGAGTAACTTTACTACCCCGATTCCTTTGATTCAGATTCCTAGCGATGGCTTTGAGTATTAATACTACTCAGGAGTAACTTTACCACCCCGATTCCTTTGATGCAGATTCCTAGCGATGGCTTTCTACTACTCCTACTCCTGCTTTGAGTATCAATACCACTCAGGAGTAACTTCACTACCCCGATTCCTTTGATTCAGATTCCTAGCAATGGCTTTGTATTAATACTACTCAGGAGTAACTTTACTACCACCATTCCTTTGATTCAGATTCTTAGCAATTGCTTTGTATTAATACTACTCAGGAGTAACTTTACTACCACCATTCCTTTGATTCAGATTCCTAGCGATGGCTTTCTACTACTCCTACTCCTGCTTTGAGTATCAATACCACTCAGGAGTAACTTTACTACCCCGATTCCTTTGATTCAGATTCCTAGCGATTGCTTTGGGTATTAATACTACTCAGGAGTAACTTTACTACCCTGATTCCTTTGATTCAGATTCCTAGCGATGGCTTTGTATTAATACTACTCAGGAGTAACTTTACTACCCCGATTCCTTTGATGCAGATTCCTAGCGATGGCTTTCTACTACTCCTACTCCTGCTTTGAGTATCAATACCACTCAGGAGTATCTTTACTACCCCGATTCCTTTGATTCAGATTCCTAGCGATGGCTTTGTATTAATACTACTCAGGAGTAACTTTACTACCCTGATTCCTTTGATTCAGATTCCTATCAATTGCTTTGTATTAATACTACTCAGGAGTAACTTTACTACCACCATTCCTTTGATTCAGATTCCTAGCAATGGCTTTCTACTACTCCTACTCCTGCTTTGAGTATCAATACCACTCAGGAGTATCTTTACTACCCCGATTCCTTTGATTCAGATTCCTAGCGATTGCTTTGAGTATTAATGCTACTCAGGAGTAACTTTACTACCCTGATTCCTTTGATTCAGATTCCTAGCAATTGCTTTGTATTAATACTACTCAGGAGTAACTTTACTACCACCATTCCTTTGATTCAGATTCCTAGCGATGGCTTTGTACTACTCCTACTCCTGCTTTGAGTATTATTACTACTCATGAGTAACTTTACTACCCCCCCATTTCGCAGCTGGAGAACCAGGCCCTGCCCCTCCACGAGGCCCAGAACTTTCCGGAACATCTCGGCCTCCTCCTGAACTTCGCCCTCCGGCTGGCGGCCGGGGCCCCCGATTCGGACCCCCATTTATTCGGGGCCCCACATTCGGCCCCAGACCCCCATTTATTCAGGGGGCCCGGTTCGAAAAAAGACCCCAACTTACTCGGGGCCCCCAATTCGGCCCCAGACCCCCATTTATTCGGGGCCCCCACTTTGGAAAAAGACCCCAACTTACTCGGGGCCCCCAATTCGGCCCCAGACCCCCATTTATTCGGGGCCCCCGATCTGGTCCAAGACCCCCATTTGGTCCGAGATCCCCATTTATTGGGGGCCCCACATTTGGTCCAAGACCCCACTTTGCCCCGGGCCCCTGATCTGGTCCAAGAGCCCCATCTGAGCGGGGCCCCCAAGTTGGGTAAAGACCCCCATCTGAGCGGGGCCCCGAATTCAGCTCAAGACCCCCATTTGGTCCAAGAGCCCCATTTATTGGAGGCCCCACATTTGGCTAAAGACCCCCATTTATTGGGGGCCCCACATGTGGCTCCAGACCCCCCTTTCCTTGGGGCCCCCAGTTCGGCTAAAGACCCCCATCCGGTCAAAGACCCCCATTTATTGGGGGCCACACATCTGACCAAAGATCCCCATCTGATCCAGACCCCAAACTTGGCCAGAGACCCCCCATTGGCTGGGGCCCCGAAAGCCCCACCTTCAGCCTCAGACCCCCATTTATTGGGGGCCCCCAATCCGCCCCCAGCCCCCCATTTCCTCGGGGCCCCCAATTCAGCCAAGGAACCCCATTTCTTTGGGGCCCCTCATTCAGCTCCAGACCCCCATTTGGCCCAAGACCCCCATTTCCTTGGGGCCCCCAATTCAGCCAAGGAACCCCATTTCTTTGGGGCCCCCAATTCAGCCCAAGACCCCCATTTCCTCAGGGCCCCCAATTCAGCCAAGGAACCCCATTTCCTTGGGGCCCCCAATTCAGCCCAAGACCCCCATTTCCTGGGGGCCCCCAATTCAGCCAAGGAACCCCATTTCCTTGGGGCCCCCCATTCAGCCCAAGACCCCCATTTCCTCGGGGCCCCCAATTCAGCTCCAGACCCCCATTTCTTTGGGGCCCCTGAACTGGTCCAAGGGGCCCCACACCCAGCCCCAGACCCCCAGCTCCTGGGGGGGCCCCGACCCGGCCCCCCAGGCTCTCGGGGCCCCTCATTGGGCCGGCCCTCGAACTCAAGACCGCCACCCTAGAGAAGATCGTCTGCGTCCTGAACCGGGAAGTGGAGCGGCTGGCGGCCGAATCGGCGCAAGAGCGGCGCCGGGAAGAGGAGCGCGCCGAAGCGCTGACCCACAAGGTTCGGGGCGGGAATGCCTTCCTTCCTTCCTTCCTTCCTTCCTTCCTTTCCTCCTTCCTTCCTTCCTTCCTTCCTTCCTTCTTCCTTTTTTTCCTTCCTTTTTCCTTCCCTACCTCCTTCCTTCCTTCCTTCCTTCCCTCCCTCCCTCCTTCCTTCCTTCCTTTTTCCTCCTTCCTTCCTTCCCTCCTTCCTTCCTCCTTCCTTCCTTCCTTCCTTCCTTCCTTCCTTCCTTCCTTCCTTCCTTCCTTTTTCCTTCCTCCCTCCCTCCCTTCCTCCTCCTTCCTTCCTCCTTCCTTCCTTCCTTCCTCCCTTCCCTTCCTTCCTTCCTTCCCTCCTTCCTCCCTTCCCTTCCTTCCCTCCCTCCCTCCTTCCTTCCTTCCTTCCTTCCTTCCTTCCTTCCTTCCTTCCTTCCTTCCTTTTTCCTTCCTTTTTCCTTCTTTCCTTCCTTCCTTTCCTCCTTCCTTCCCTCCTTCCTTTCTCCCTTCCTTACTTCCTTTTATCCCTCCCTCCCTCCCTGTTTCTCCGTTCTTTTCTTTCTTCCTTTTTCTTTTTCTTTTCTTTCTCCCCTTCTTCTTTCTTCCTCCCTCTCTCTGTTCTTTTCCTTTTTCCTATCTTCCTATTCTTCCCTTCCTCCTTCCTTCTTTTCCCTTTCCCTCCCTCCCTCTTTTTTTCATCCCTTTCTGTGTTCTTTTCTCCCTCCCTTCCTCCATTCATGTCTTTCTTCTTCCCTTCCCTTCCCTTTCTCCCTTCTGCTTCTGCTCTTCCTCCCTCCTTTTCTCCTTCCTCCCTCCCTCCCTCCCTCCTTCCTTCCTTCCTTCCTTCCTTCCCTCCTTCCTTCCTTCCTTCCTTCCTTCCTTCCTTCCTTCCTTCCTTCCCTCCTTCCCTCCCTCCCTCCTTCCTTCCTTCCCTACCTCCTTCCTTCCTTCCTTCCTTCCTTCCTTCCTTCCATCCCTCCCTCCTTCCTTCCTTCCTTTTTCCTCCTTCCTTCCTTCCCTCCTTCCTTCCTCCTTCCTTCCTTCCTTCCTTCCTTTTTCCTTCCTCCCTCCCTCCCTCCCTCCTCCTTCCTTCCTCCTTCCTTCCTTCCTTCCTTCCTTCCTTCCCTCCCTCCTTCCTTCCTTCCTTCCCTTCCTCCCTCATTCCTTCCTTCCTCCCTCCCTTCCTTCCTTCTTTCCTTCCTTTTTCCTTCCTTCCTTCCTTCCTTTCCTCCTTCCTTCCTTCCTTCCTTCCTTCCTTCCTTCCCTCCTTCCTTCCTTCCTTCCTTCCTTCCTTCCTTTTATCCCTCCCTCCCTCTTTCTCCATTCTTTTCTTTCTTCCTTTTTCTTTTTCTTTTCTTTCTCCCTTTCTCCCTTCTTTCCTTCCTTCTTCTTCCTCCCTCTCTCTGTTCTTTCCTTTTTCCTATCTTCCTTTACTTCCCTTCCTCCTTCCTTCTTTTCCTTTCCCTCCCTCCCTCTTTTTTCGTCCCTTTCTGTGTTCTTTTCTCCCTCCCTTCCTCCATTCATTTCTTTCTTCTTCCCTTCCCTTCCCTTTCTCCCTTCTTCTGCTTCTGTTCTTCCTCCCTCCTTTTCTCCTTCCTCCCGCCTTCCTCCCTTCCTTCCTTCCTTCCTTCCCTCCCTCCTTCCTTCCTTCCTTCCCTCCCTCCTTCCTTCCTTCCTTCCCTACCTCCTTCCTTCTTTCCCTCCCTCCCTCCCTCCTTCCTTCCTTCCTTTTTCCTCCTTCCTTCCTTCCCTCCTTCCTTCCCTCCTTCCTTGCTTCCCTCTCTTCCTTCCCTCCTTCCCTCCTTCCTTCCCTCCTTCCTTTTCTATCTTCCTTGCTTCTATTCTTCCATTCCCCTCCCTCCCTTCCTTCCTTCCTTCCTTCCTTCCTTCCTTTTTCCTTCCTCCCTCCCTCCCTTCCTCCTCCTTCCTTCCTCCTTCCTTCCTTCCTTCCTTCCTTCCTCCCTTCCCTTCCCTTCCCTTCCCTTCCTTCCCTTCCCTTCCCTTCCTTCCTTCCTTCCTTCCTTCCCTCCTTCCTTCCTCCTTCCTTCCTTCCTTCCTTCCTTCCTTCCTTCCTTCCTTCCCTCCTTCCCTCCCTCCTTCCTTCCTCCTCTATCTCCCTCTCCCTCCCTCCCTCCCTCCTCCCTCCCTCCCTCCCTCCCTCTCTCTATGTCTGTTTCCTTCCTTCCTTCCTTCCTTCCTTCCTTCCTTCCTTCCTTCCTGCTTTCCAAGAGGGCGAAGTGGGTGGGAATTGCGGTGACCCACAAGCTTCAGGGTGTGAATCTGGGGTGGGGATTGAAGGGTCCCGATCCTCCCTCCCTCCCTCCCTCCTTCCTTCCTTCCTTTGTCCCTCTTCCTCCCTCCCTCCCTCCTTCCTTCCTTCCCTCCCTCCCTCCCTCCCTCCCTCCTTCCTTCCTTCCCTCCTTCCTTCTTTCCTTCCTTCCCTCCTTCCTCCTTCCTTCTTTCCTTCCTTCCCTCCTTCCTCCTTCCTTCTTTTCCTTTCTTCTTCCCTCCCTCCCTCCTTCCTTCCTTCCTTCCTTCCTTCCTTCCTTCCTTCCTTCCTTTTTCCTCCTTCCTTCCTTCTCCCTCCTTTCCTTCTTCCCTCCTTCCCTTCTTCCTTCCTTCCTTCGTTCCTTCCTTCCTTCCTTCCTTCCTTCTCCCTCCTTCCCTTCTTCCCTCCTTCCCTTCTTCCTTCCTTCCTTCGTTCCTTCCCTCCTTCCTTCCTCCTCTATCTCCCTCTCCCTCCCTCTCTTCCTTCTTCCCTCTCTCTATGTTTGTCTCCTTCCTTCCTCCCTCCCTCCCTCCTTCCTTCCTTCCTTCCTTTCTTCTCCCTCCTTCCCTCCTTCCTTCCTTCCTTCCTTCCTTCCTTCCTTCCTTCCTTCCCTCCTTCCTTCCTTCCCTCCCTCCTTCCTTCCTTCCTTCCTTCCTTCCTTCCTTCCTTCCTTCCCTCTTTCCTTCCTTCCTTCCTTCCTTCCTTCCTTCCTTCCTTCCTTCCTTTTTCCTCCTTCCTTCCTTCCTTCCCTCCTTCCTTCCCTCCCTCCCTCCCTCCTTCCTTCCCTCCCTCCCTCCTTCCTTCCTTCCTTCCTTCCTTCCTTCCTTCCTTCCTTCCTTCCTTCCTTTTTCCTCCTTCCTTCCTTCCTTCCTTCCTTCCTTCTCCCTTCTTCCCTCCTTCCCTTCTTCCCTTCTTCCTTCCTTCCTTCCTTCCTTCCTTCTTCCCTCTCTCTATGTTTGTCTCCTTCCTTCCTTCCTTCCTTCCTTCCTTCCTTCCTTCCCTCCTTCCTTCCTTCCCTCCCTCCTTCCTTCCTTCCTTCCCTCCCTCCCTCCCTCCCTCCTTCCTTCCTTCCTTCCTT
The DNA here is from genome assembly GCF_964252035.2 of Podarcis erhardii. Lineage (NCBI taxonomy): Eukaryota > Metazoa > Chordata > Lepidosauria > Squamata > Lacertidae > Podarcis > Podarcis erhardii. The sequence continues at coordinate 51,359,347 of NC_138504.1, read as the reverse complement.
CCTTCCTTCCTTCCTTCCTTCCTTTTTCCTCCTTCCTTCCTTTCTTCCTTCCTTCTCCCTTCTTCCCTTCTTCCCTTCTTCCCTTCTTCCCTTCTTCCTTCCTTCCTTCCTTCCTTCCTTCTTCCCTCTCTCTATGTTTGTCTCCTTCCTTCCTTCCTTCCTTCCTTCCTTCCTTCCTTCCTGCTTTCCAAGAGGGCAACGTGGGTGGGAATTGCGGGGATTGGGGGGTCCCGATCCGCTTCCACCCCTGACCCACACTTCCCGCCCCACAGATCCGGACGCTGGAGAGGAAGTTGGCGCAGAAGGAAGCGGCGCTGGAGGAAGTGGAAGCGGCGACCTACGACGGCGTCCTGATCTGGAAGGTGGAGGAAGTGGGGCGGAAGAGGCAGGAAGCAGTGGCCGGACGGGCGCCGGCCGTCTTCTCGCCGGGTGGGTGGACTTCCTTCCTGTTTCCTTCCTTCCTTCCTTCCCTCCTTCCTTCCTTCCTTCCCTCCTTCCTTTTCTATCTTCCTTGCTTCTATCCTTCCTTCCTTCCTTTCTTCCTTCTTTCCCTCCCTCCCTCTATCTATCCCTCTAT
>NC_138504.1:51322589-51358570 GCF_964252035.2 Podarcis erhardii | reverse complement strand
TTATCTTATCTTTACTATACTATACTATATTTACTATCCTATCCTATCATGTATTTACTATACTATACCAAGTTATACTATACTACTATACTATAACTATACGTACTTTACTATATTATCTTACTGTATCTTATATTTACTATACTATACTATATTATATTTACTATCCTATCCTATATTATCTTTACTATACTATACTATACTATACTATACTATACTATACTATACTATACTATACTATACTTACTATCCTATCCTATCCTATCCTATCCTATATTTACCGTACTATACTATCCTATACTAAATATACTATCCTATACTATTTACTTTACTATATTTACTACACTATACTACACTACACTACACTACTATACTATATTTACTATCCTACCCTATCCTATATTTACTACCATATTATATTATATTATATTATTATATTATATTATATATTATATATATTATATTATATTATATTATATTATATTATATTATATTATATTATATTATATTATATTATATTATATTATATATTATATTATATTATATTATATTATATTATATTATATTATATTATTTACTTACCTACTTTACTTTACTTTTTACTTTTTACATTACTTTTTACTTTACTCTTCCTTTACTCTACTTTACTTTCTATCTCACCTTCACAAAAAGCTGAATTTTGCAACTCTCCGCCATTCTGCCCGGCAACCAGGAAGCGAATAGGCGGCCGGCCAGAGCTGCGTTCGAATCCCTTTCCGAGAGTCGAACCCAACCCAGCCCTGCCCAAAGTTGCACCGGCCACATTCCTCCTGTGCAATTTTCGACGCCCTTGCAAAACTGGTTATTTTTGACATTTGCCAACTTCCTGGTGTTTGCAAAAATGCAATCATTTTCAGTTTGCAAATGCAATCATAATAAGTTTGCAAACGCAATCATTTCCATTGCATCTTCCTTGCTTTGTTTTTGCAAAGTTTGCAAATGCAATCATTTCCATTGCATCTTCCTTGGTGTTTTGGTTTTTTTTTTGCAAAGTTTGCAAATGCAATAATTATAAGTTTGCAAATGCAATAATTATAAGTTTGCAAATGCAATAATTTCCATTGCATCCTCCTTGCTTTTTTTGTGCAAAGCAAAGTTTGCAAATGCAATAATAATAAGTTTGCAAATGCAATCATTTCCATTGCATCTTCCTTGCTTTTTTTTTTTTTGCAAAGTTTGCAAATACAATAATTCCAATTGCATCCTCCTTGCTTTTTTTTTTGCAAAGTTTGCAAAAATGCAAGAATAATAAGTTTGCAAATGCAATAATTTCCATTGCATCTTCCTTGCTTTGTTTTCGCAAAGTTCGCAAATGCAATAATTTCCATTGCATCTTCCTTGGTGTTTTTTTTTTTTTTGCAAAGTTTGCAAAAATGCAATAATAATAAGTTTGCAAATGCAATAATTTCCATTGCATCTTCCTTGCTTTGTTTTCGCAAAGTTCGCAAATGCAATAATTTCCATTGCATCCTCCTTGCTTTTTTGGTGTGTGCAAAGTTTGCAAATGCAATAATAATAAGTTTGCAAATGCAATCATTTCCATTGCATCTTCCTTGCTTTGTTTTTGCAAAGTTTGCAAATGCAATCATTTCCATTGCATCTTCCTTGGTGTTTTGGTTTTTTTTTTGCAAAGTTTGCAAATGCAATAATTATAAGTTTGCAAATGCAATCATTTCCATTGCATCCTCCTTGCTTTTTCTGTGCAAAGTTTGCAAATGCAATAATAATAAGTTTGCAAATGCAATCATTTCCATTGCATCTTCCTTGCTTTTTTTTTTTGCAAAGTTTGCAAATACAATAATTCCAATTGCATCCTCCTTGCTTTTTTTTTTGCAAAGTTTGCAAATGCAATAATAATAAGTTTGCAAATGCAATACTTTCAATTGAATTCCTCCTAGCTTTTTTTTGTTTGCAAAGTTTGCAAATGCAATAATAATAAGTTTGCAAATGCAATAATAATAAGTTTGCAAATGCAATAATTTCAATTGAATTCCTCCATGCTTTTTTTTGTTTGCAAAGTTTGCAAATGCAATAATAATAAGTTTGCAAATGCAATAATTTCAATTGAATTCCTCCTTGCTTTTTTTGTTTGCAAAGTTTGCAAATGCAATAATAATAAGTTTGCAAATGCAATAATAATAAGTTTGCAAATGCAATACTTTCAATTGAATTCCTCCATGCTTTTTTTTGTTTGCAAAGTTTGCAAATGCAATAATAATAAGTTTGCAAATGCAATAATTTCAATTGAATTCCTCCTTGCTTTTTTTGTTTGCAAAGTTTGCAAATGCAATAATAATAAGTTTGCAAATGCAATAATAATAAGTTTGCAAATGCAATAATTTCAATTGAATTCCTCCATGCTTTTTTTTGTTTGCAAAGTTTGCAAATGCAATAATAATAAGTTTGCAAATGCAATAATTTCAATTGAATTCCTCCTTGCTTTTTTTGTTTGCAAAGTTTGCAAATGCAATAATAATAAGTTTGCAAATGCAATAATAATAAGTTTGCAAATGCAATAATTTCAATTGAATTCCTCCATGCTTTTTTTTGTTTGCAAAGTTTGCAAATGCAATAATAATAAGTTTGCAAATGCAATAATTTCAATTGAATTCCTCCTTGCTTTTTTTGTTTGCAAAGTTTGCAAATGCAATAATAATAAGTTTGCAAATGCAATAATAATAAGTTTGCAAATGCAATACTTTCAATTGAATTCCTCCTAGCTTTTTTTTGTTTGCAAAGCTTGCAAATGCAATAATCTTAAGTTTGCAAATGCAAGAATTTCAATTGAATTCCTCCTTGCTTTTTTTGTTTGCAAAGTTTGCAAATGCAATAATAATAAGTTTGCAAATGCAATAATAATAAGTTTGCAAATGCAATAATTTCAATTGAATTCCTCCTTGCTTTTTTTGTTTGCAAAGTTTGCAAATGCAATAATAATAAGTTTGCAAATGCAATAATAATAAGTTTGCAAATGCAATAATTTCAATTGAATTCCTCCATGCTTTTTTTTGTTTGCAAAGTTTGCAAATGCAACAATAATAAGTTTGCAAATGCAATAATTTCAATTGAATTCCTCCTTGCTTTTTTTGTTTGCAAAGTTTGCAAATGCAATAATAATAAGTTTGCAAATGCAATAATTTCAATTGAATTCCTCCTTGCTTTTTTTCTTTGCAAAGTTTGCAAATGCAATAATAATAAGTTTGCAAATGCAATAATAATAAGTTTGCAAATGCAATACTTTCAATTGAATTCCTCCTAGCTTTTTTTTGTTTGCAAAGTTTGCAAATGCAATAATAATAAGTTTGCAAATGCAATAATTTCAATTGAATTCCTCCTTGCTTTTTTTGTTTGCAAAGTTTGCAAATGCAATAATAATAAGTTTGCAAATGCAATAATAATAAGTTTGCAAATGCAATAATTTCAATTGAATTCCTCCATGCTTTTTTTTGTTTGCAAAGTTTGCAAATGCAATAATAATAAGTTTGCAAATGCAATAATTTCAATTGAATTCCTCCTTGCTTTTTTTGTTTGCAAAGTTTGCAAATGCAATAATAATAAGTTTGCAAATGCAATAATAATAAGTTTGCAAATGCAATAATTTCAATTGAATTCCTCCTTGCTTTTTTTTGTTTGCAAAGTTTGCAAATGCAACAATAATAAGTTTGCAAATGCAATAATTTCAATTGAATTCCTCCTTGCTTTTTTTGTTTGCAAAGTTTGCAAATGCAATAATAATAAGTTTGCAAATGCAATAATAATAAGTTTGCAAATGCAATAATTTCAATTGAATTCCTCCTTGCTTTTTTTGTTTGCAAAGTTTGCAAATGCAATAATAATAAGTTTGCAAATGCAATAATTTCAATTGAATTCCTCCTTGCTTTTTTTGTTTGCAAAGTTTGCAAATGCAATAATAATAAGTTTGCAAATGCAATAATAATAAGTTTGCAAATGCAATAATTTCCATTGCATCTTCCTTGGTGTGGTTTTTTTTGCAAAGTTTGCAAATGCAATAATTATAAGTTTGCAAATGCGAAGACCCCGTAAGGAGTCTCGCCGCGGCATTCTGCACCCGCTGGAGTTTCTGGGTCAGTCTCAAGGGCAGCCCCACGTAGAGCGATGGGGTAAATGCAATAATAATCAGTTTGCAAATCCAGATTTGACATTTGCAAACTTCCTGGTGTTTGCAAAAAAAAAGCAATCGAAATTCTTGCATGCAAATCCAGTTCCTTCTCTGCATTTGCAAAGCAATGAAGATGCAATTGATATTATTGCATTCGCAAACTGAAAATGATTGCATTTGCCAAATGATTGCATTTGCAAACTTTGCAACAAACAGCAAGGAAGAGGCAACGGAAATAATTGCATTTGCAAACTTAAGATTATTGCATTTGCAAACTGAAAATTATTGCATCTGCAAACTGAAAATGATTGCATTTGCCAAATGATTGCGTTTGCCAAATGATTGCATTTGCAAACTTTGCAACAAACAGCAAGGAAGAGGCAATGGAAATAATTGAATTTGCAAATTTAAGATTATTGCATCTGCAAACTGAAAATGATTGCATTTGCCAAATGATTGCCTTTGCAAACTTTGCAACAAACAGGAAGGAAGATGCAATTGAAATAATCGCATTTGCAAACTTAAGATTATTGCATTTGCAAACTGAAAATGATTGCATTTGCCAAATGATTGCCTTTGCAAACTTTGCAACAAACAGCAAGGAAGAGGCAAAAATAACGGCATTTGCAAAATTAAGATGATTGCATTTGCAATAGGATTGCATTTGCAAGAGGATTGCATTTGCAAACTTTGCAACAAACAGCAAGGAAGAGGCAATGGAAATAATTGAATTTGCAAATTTAAGATTATTGCATCTGCAAACTGAAAATGATTGTATTTGCCAAATGATTGCATTTGCCAATTTAAGATTATTGCATTTGCAAATTTAAGATTATTGCATTTGCAAACTGAAATTGATTGCATTTGCCAAATGATTGCATTTGCAAACTTTGCAACAAACAGGAAGGAAGATGCAATTGAAATAATTGCATTTGCAAACTTATGATTATTGCATTGGCAAACTGCCCGTCGCTCCCGCCTCCCGGCACTTCTCATTGGCTGTCGCCTAGGCTGTCATTGGCTGTCGCCTTCGGGCCTTTTTCGAGGACAGCGAGGGCCCGCCTGTATCCTTGAGTGACAGCCCCTTCCGCCTATGAGAGGGCGGGACTGCCCGTCGCGCCCGCCTCCCGCCGCTTCTCATTGGCTGTCACCTAGCAAACTCGGCCTAGTCGCCTTTGAGTGACAGCCCGTTTGGCCTATGACTGCCTGTTACTCCGCCTTGCTCCCGCCTCCGGCCGCTTCTCATTGACTGTCGCCTAGGAAACGCGGCCTAGTCTTTCTTCGGGCCTTTTCCGAGAGGAAAGCGAGGGCCCGCCTGCATTATTGAGTGACAACCCGTTCCGCCTATGAGAGGGCGTAACTACCCTTCACTCCCGCCTCCCGGCGCTTCTCATTGGCTGTCGCCTAGAAAACGCGGCCTAGTCTTTCTTCGGGCCTTTTTCGGCAGGAAAGCGAGGGCCCGCCTGTATCCTTGAGTGACAGCCCCTTCCGCCTCTGAGAGGGCGGGCCTGCCCGTCTCTCCCGCCTCCCGGCGCTTCTCATTGGCTGTCGCCTAGGAAACGCGGCCTAGTCTTTCTTCGGGCGTTTTTCCCATCCGGCCTACGCCTTTGAGTGACAGCTCCTTTGGCCTATGACTGCCCGTTCCTCCGCCTTGCTCCCGCCTCCCGGCGCTTCTCATTGGCTGTCGCCTAGGAAACGCGGCCTATTCGTGCTTTGGTCCTTTTTCCCATCCGGCCTATTCCTTTGAGTGACAGCCCCTTTGGCCTATGACTGGCTGTTACTCCGCCTTGCTCCCTCCTCCGGCCGCTTCTCATTGGCTGTCGCCTAGGAAACGCGGCCTAGTCTTTCTTCGGGCCTTTTCCGAGAGGAAAGCGAGGGCCCGCCTGTATCCTTGAGTGACAGCCCGTTCCGCCTATGAGATAGCGGGACTGCCCGTCGCTCCCGCCTCCCTCCGCTTCTCATTGTCTGTCACCTAGGAAACTCGGCCTAGTCGGGCTTTGGGCCTTTTTCCCATCCGGCCTACGCCTTTGAGTGACAGCTCCTTTGGCCTATGAATGCCCGTTCCTCCGCCTTTCTCCCGCCTCCCGGCGCTTCTCATTGGCTGTCGCCTAGGAAACGCGGCCTAGCCGTGCTTTGGGCCTTTTTCCCATCCGGCCTATTCCTTTGAGTGACAGCCCCTTTGGCCTATGACTGCCTGTTACTCCGCCTTGCTCCCGCCTCCGGCCGCTTCTCATTGGCTGTCGCCTAGGAAACGCGGCCTAGTCTTTGTTCGGGCCTTTTTCGTGAGGAAAGCGAGGGCCCGCCTGTATACTTGAGTGACAGCCCCTTCCGCCTCTGAGAGGGCGGGACTGCCCGTCGCGCCCGCCTCCCTCCGCTTCTCATTGGCTGTCGCCTAGCAAACGCGGCCTAGTCTTTCTTCGGGCCTTTTTCGAGAGGAAAGCGAGGGCCCGCCTGTATCCTTGAGTGACAGCCCGTTCCGCCTATGACTGCCTGTTACTCCGCCTTGCTCCCGCCTCCGGCCGCTTCTCATTGGCTGTCGCCTAGGAAACGCGGCCTAGTCTTTCTTCGGGCCTTTTTCGAGAGGAAAGCGAGGGCCCGCCTGTATACTTGAGTGACAGCTCATTCCGCCTCTGAGAGGGCGGGACTGCCCATCTCGCCCGCCTCCGTCCGCTTCCTATTGGCTGTCGCCTAGGAAACGCGGCCTAGTCGGGCTTCGGGCCTTTTTCGGGAGGAAAGCGAGGGCCCGCCTTGTATCCTTGAGTGACAGCCCCTTCCGCCTCTGAGAGGGCGGGACTGCCCGTCGCTCCCGCCTCCCGGCGCTTCTCATTGGCTGTCGCCTAGGCAACGCGGCCTAGTCTTTGTTCGGGCCTTTTCCGAGAGGAAAGCGAGGGCCCGCCCGTATCCTTGAGTGACAGCCCCTACCGCCTCTGAGAGGGCGGGACTGCCCTTCACTCCCGCCTCCCTCCGCTTCTCATTGGCTGTCGCCTAGGCAACGCGGCCTAGTCGTTTTTCGGGCCTTTTTGAAGCCTCGGCCCGGCGCATGGAGTCGCAGCGGCTCCGCGGGCCGGCGCTGGCGGCGCTGCGGGCTAGCGGGAAGGGGCGGCTGCGCTACGGGACGGACGGGAGCGGCGAGCTGGGAGAGGTAAGGGAAATCTCTTTCCCCCCTCAATGGGAATGAATGGGGAGGCTAATCGATAGGATTGATTGGGAATCGATCGAGAGCCTCCCGCCCCTCCCCCCCTTCTGGAAGGGACCTTTTTTGGTTATTATTCTTATTCTTATTATTATTATTATTATTGGGGGTTTTCTGAGGCAGGTTGTTGGGTTCTGTGATTATTATTATTATTGTTATTATTATTATTATTAATAGTAATAATAATAATATTAAAGACATTCACCTTGTTGGTTCCTATTGTTGTTGTTGTTGTTGTTGTTGTTGTTGTTGTTGTTGTTGTTGTTGTTGTTGTTGTTGTTGTTGTTGTTGTTATTATTATTATTATTATTATTATGTGTCTATTATTATTATTATTAGACACATTGTTGGCTTCTATTATTATTATTATTATTATGTGTCTAATATTATTATTATTATTATTAGACACATTGTTGGCTTCTATTATTATTATTATTATTATTATTATTATGTGTCTAATATTATTATTATTATTATTATTATTATTAGACACATTGTTGGCTTCTATTATTATTATTATTATTATTATTATTATTATTATTATTATTATGTGTCTAATATTATTATTATTATTATTATTATTAGACACATTGTTGGCTTCTATTATTATTATTATTATTATTATTATTATTATGTGTCTAATATTATTAGACATTGTTGGCTTCTATTATTATTATTATTATTATTATTATTATTATTATTATGTGTCTATTATTATTATTATTATTATTATTATGTGTCTAATATTATTAGACACATTGTTGGCTTCTATTATTATTATTATTATTATTATTATTATTATTATTATGTGTCTAATATTATTAGACACATTGTTGGCTTCTATTATTATTATTATTAATATTATTATTATTATTATTATTATTATTAGTCTATTATTATTATTATTATTATTATTATTAGACTCATTGTTGGCTTCTATTATTATTATTATTATTATTATTATTATGTGTCTATTATTATTATTATTATTATTATTATTATTATTATGTGTCTAATATTATTAGACACATTGTTGGCTTCTATTATTATTATTATTATTATTATTATTATTATTATTATTATGTGTATAATATTATTATTATTATTAGACTCATTGTTGGCTTCTATTATGATGATGATGATGATGATGATGATTTTTATTATTATGTGTCTATTATTATTATTATTATTATTATTGACACATTGTTGGCTTCTAGTATTATTATTATTATTATTATTATTATTATTATTGGGATTTTTCTGAGGCAGGTTGTTGGGTTCTGTTGTTTTATTAATAATAATAATAATAATAATAATAATAATAATAAAGACACTCACCTTGTTGGTTCCTGTTATTATTATTATTAGACACATTGTTGGCTTCTACTACTACTACTACTATTATTATTATTATTATGTGTCTATTATTGTTATTGTTATTGTTATTGTTATTGTTATTAGACACATTGTTGGCTTCTATTATTATTATTATTATTATTATTATTATTAGACACATTGTTGGCTTCTATTATTATTATTATTATTATTATTATTATTATTAGACACATTGTTGGCTTCTATTATTATTATTATTATTATTATTATTATTATTATTGGGATTTTTCTGAGGCAGGTTGTTGGCTTCTGTTATTATTATTATTATTATTATTATTATTATTATTAATAATAATATTAAAGACACTCACCTTGTTGGTTCCTATTATTATTATTATTATTATTATTAGACACATTGTTGGCTTCTATTATTATTATTATTATTATTATTATTATTATTTGTCTAATAATAATAATAATAATAATAGAATTATTATTGTTATTATTATTATTAGACACATTGTTGGCTTCTATTATTATTATTATTATTATTATTATTGGGATTTTTCTGAGGCAGGTAGTTGGGTTCTGTTGTTGTTGTTATTATTATTATTATTATTATTATTATTATTTTTAAAACACATTGTTGGTTTCTATTCTTATTCTTATTCTTATTCTTATTATTAGACACATTGTTGGCTTCTATTATTATTATTATTATTATTATTATTATTATTATTATTATTAGACACATTGTTGGCTTTTATTATTATTATTATTATTAATATTATTATTATTAGACACATTGTTGGCTTCTATTCTTCTTCTTCTTCTTCTTAATATTGACACTCATCAAGGAGCTTCTTGGTTTCTACTTTAATATTATTATTATTTCTACTATTTCTACTATTATTAAGAGCCTGTTTTATTATTATTATTATTATTATTGACACTCATCAAGGAGCTTGTTGGTTTCTACTACTACTACTACTATTATTATTATTATTATTATTATTGACACTCATCAAAGAGCTTGTCGGTTTCTACTATTATTATTATTATTATTGACACTCATCAAAGAGCTTGTTGGTTTCTACTTTAATTTTATCATATTTATTTTTATTATTATTAAAAACCCCAATAGCTTTATTATTATCATTATTATTATTAAAACCACCAAAGAGCCTGTTTATTATATTATATTGTGTTGTGTTGTGTTATGTTATTATTATGTACTATGTTATGTTATGTTATATTATATTATGTTATGTTATGTTTTTTTATGTTATGTAAATATTGCTATTTATTGGAGTCTCTCTTATTATTGCTATTATTGCTATTTATTGGAGTCTCTCAAATATTATATTATATTATATTATATTATATTATATTATATTATATTATATTATATTATATTATATTATATTATATTATATTATATTATATTATATTATATTATATTGGAGTCTCTCAATTATCAATCCATTCTTATTATTGCTATTTATTGAAATAAAGAGCATTTTAGAAGAGTACTTTAAAGAGTACTTTAATATATTATTATATTATTTTATATTCTTGCTATTTATTGGAGTCTCTCAAATATTATATTATATTATATTATATTATATTATATTATATTATATTATATTATATTATATTATATTATATTATATTATATTATATTATATATTATTATGTTATATTATATATTATTATGTTATATTATATTATATTATATTATATTATATTATATTATATTATATTATATTATATTATATTATATTATTATATTATTACGTTACGTTACGTTACATTACATTTCTGATATTATGTACATTATTATGTACATTATGATTTACACCACATTATATTTATTATATTATCTTATAATAATACAATATTCTTATTATTATTACTATTTCTATTAATCCCCCCCCTTCTCCCCCCCCAGGACATCTTGGAGGCCCACCGCTCCCCCCCAATCCTCTCCCCCCAGGCGGGATGGATCCTGGGCCGGATCGCCCGGTCTCCTCGCGAGGAGGAGGAGACGCCGGAGGGCTGGGCCCGGGGGGAGGCCGCCCTCCCCGAAGCCCCGCCCCCCGAAGCGTCGCCAGGCAGAGGCTCCACCCCCCGGGCAGAAGGCCAGGTAAGCCCCGCCCCCATCTGGCCTATCCCGGTTTCCTATCCTATCCTATCCTTCTGTCCTATCCTTGCTTCCTATCCTATCCTCCTATCCTATCCTTGTCTCCTATCTTAGCCTATCCTTCTATCCTATGGTATCCTATCCTCTTATCCGATCCTTGTGTCCTATCCTATCCTATCCTATCCTATGCTATCCTATGCTATCCTATCCTATCCTATCCTATCCTATCCTATCCTATCCTATCCTATCCTATCCTATCCTATCCTTGTCTCCTTCTATCCTATCCTATCCTATCCTATCCTATCCTATCCTATCCTCCTATCCTATCCTTGTCTCCTCCTATCCTATCCTATCCTATCCTATCCTATCCTATCCTATCCTATCCTATCCTATCCTTGTCTCCTATCTTATCCTATCCTTCTATCCTATGGTATCCTATCCTCCTATCCTATCCTTATGTCCTATCCTATGCTCCTATCCTATCCTTCTGTCCTACCCTCCTATCCTATTCTTGTCTCCCATCCTTGTCTCCTATCCTATCCTATCCTATCCTCCTATCCTATCCTATCCTTCTATCCTTTCCTTTCCTATCCTTTCCTTTCCTATCCTATCCTATCCTATCCTATCCTATCCTTGTCTCCTTCTATCCTATCCTATCCTATCCTATCCTATCCTATCCTATCCTATCCTATCCTCCTATCCTATCCTTGTCTCCTTCTTTCCTATCCTATCCTATCCTATCCTATCCTATCCTATCCTATCCTATCCTATCCTATCCTTGTCTCCTATCTTATCCTATCCTTCTATCCTATGGTATCCTATCCTCCTATCCTATCCTTATGTCCTATCCTATCCTCCTATCCTATCCTTCTGTCCTACCCTCCTATCCTATTCTTGTCTCCCATCCTTGTCTCCTATCCTATCCTATCCTATCCTCCTATCCTATCCTATCCTTCTATCCTTTCCTTTCCTTTCCTATCCTTTCCTATCCTATCCTATCCTATCATATCCTATCCTTTTCTCCTATCCTATCCTATCCTTGTCTCCTATCCTATCCTCCTATCCTTTCCTATCCTATCCTATCCTATCCTATCCTATCCTATCCTATCCTATCCTATCCTTGTCTCCTCCTATCCTATCCTATCCTATCCTATCCTATCCTCCTATCCTAGCCTATCCTCCTATCCTATCCTTGTCTCCTTCTTTCCTATCCTATCCTATCCTATCCTATCCTATCCTATCCTATCCTATCCTATCCTATCCTTGTCTCCTATCTTATCCTATCCTTCTATCCTATGGTATCCTATCCTCCTATCCTATCCTTATGTCCTATCCTATCCTCCTATCCTATCCTTCTGTCCTACCCTCCTATCCTATTCTTGTCTCCCATCCTTGTCTCCTATCCTATCCTTGTCTCCTATCCTATCCTCCTATCCTATCCTACCCTATCCTTCTGTCCTATCCTTGCTTCCTATCCTATCTCTATCCTATTGTATCCTATCCTATCCTATCTTTGTCTCCTATCCTGTCCTGTTCTGTCCTATCCTATCCTATCCTATCCTATCCTATCCTATCCTATCCTATCTTTCTCTCCTATCCTTTTTTCCTATCCTATCCTTGTCTCCTATCTTATCCTATGGTATCCTATCCTCCTATCCTATCCTTCTGTCCTATCCTTGCTTCCTATCCTATCTCTATCCTATTGTATCCTATCCTATCCTCCTATCCTATCCTTGTCTCCTATCTTATCCTATCCTTCCATTCTATGGCATCCTATCCTCCTATCCTCCTATCCTTGCTTCCTATCCTATCCTCCTATCCTATCCTTGTCTCCTATCCTTGTTCCTATCCTATCCTTTTGTCCAATTGTATCCTATCCTACTATCCTATCGTTGTCTCCTATCCCTCAGTCCCACCCTTCTATCCTATCCTTGTTTGCTATCTTATCCTTTTTTCCTATCCTATCCTATCCTACCCTCCTATCTTATCCTTGTCTCCCATCCTCCTATCCTATCCTTTCCTTTCCTATCCTATCCTATCCTATCCTATCCTATCCTATCCTATCCTTGTTTCCTATCCTATCCTATCCTATCCTTGTCTCCTATCCTTGTCTCCTATCCTATCCTTTTCTCGTATCCTATCCTATCCTTTTCTCCTATGCTATCCTATCCTATCCTATCCTCTCCTATCCTATCCTCCTATCCTACCCTACCCTATCCTATCCTTCTTTCCTTTCCTATCCTATCCTTGTCTCCTTGTTTCCTATCCTATCATTTTCTCCTATCCTATCCTCCTATCCTATCCTTTCCTATCCTATCCTGTCCTATCCTTGTCTCCTATCCTATCCTATCCTCCTATCCTATCCTATCCTATCCTATCCTTCTATCCTTTCCTTTCCTATCTTTCCTTTCCTATCCTATCCTATCCTATCCTTTTCTCCTATCCTATCCTATCCTTGTTTCCTATCCTATCCTTTCCTTTCCTATCCTATCCTATCCTATCCTATCCTATCCTATCCTATCCTATCCTATCCTATCCTATCCTCCTATCCTATCCTTGTCTCCTATCCTATCCTCCTATCCTATCCTTTCCTGTCCTATCCTATCCTTTTCTCGTATCCTATCCTATCCTTTTCTCCTATGCTATCCTATCCTCTCCTATCCTATCCTATCCTATCCTCTCCTCCTATCCTATCCTTGTCTCCTATCCTATCCTTTTCTCCTATCCTATCCTATCCTATCCTATCCTATCCTATCCTATTGTATCCTATCCTACACTTGTCTCCTTGTCTCCTATCCTATCCTATCCTCCTATCCTATCCTTGTCTCCTTGTTTCCTGTCCTATCCTATCCTATCCTATCCTATCCTATCCTATCCTATCCTATCCTATCCTATCCTCCTATCCTATCCCTGTGTCCTATCCTATCCTATCCTCCTATCCTATCCTATCCTTGCTTCCTATCCTATCTCTGTCCTGTTGTATCCATCCTATCCTTGTTTCCTTTCCTATCCTATCCTATCCTATCCTATCCTATCCCTCTATCCTATCGTATCCTATCATCCTATCTTATATTTCTTTCCTATCCTTTCCCCCATCCTATCCTTGTCTCCTTGTCTCCTATCCTATCCTATCCTATCCTTCTGTCCTATCCTATCCTTGTTTCCTATCCTATCCTATCCTATCCTATCCTATTCTCCTATCCTATCCTTCTGTCCTTTCCTCCTATCCTATCCTATCCTCCTATCCCATCATTGTGTCCTATCCTATCCTCATCCTATCCTTCTCTCCAATCCTAACCTATCCTATCCTATTCTTCTATCCTATTGTATCCTATCCTATCCTGGTTTCCTATCTATCCTGGTTTCCTATCCTATCATGGTTTCCTATCCTATCCTCCTATCCTATACTAGACTCCTATCTTTGTTTCCTATCCTAACCTTCTGTCAAATCGTATCCTATCCTCCTATCCTATCCTTGTTTCCTATCCTATTCTATCCTTGTTTCCTATCCTATCCTCTTCTTCTGTCCTAACCTTCTATCCTATCCTATCCTCCTAAGCTATCCTTGTCTAATAATCTATCCGATCCAATGCTATCCTATACTTGTCTCATATCCTGGTTTCCTATCCTATCCTTCTCTCCTATGGTATCCTATCCTCCTATCCTAGCCTTGTGTCCTATCCTATCCTATCCTATCCTATCCTATCCTATCCTATCCTTCTGTTCTATCCTAACCTTGTCTCCTATCGTGTCCTATCCTTGTATCCTTGTCTCCTATCCTATCTTCCTATCCTATCCTTGTCTCCTACCTTGTTTCCTATCCTATCCTCCTATCCTATCCTATCCTATCCTATCCTATCCTATCCTATCCTATCCTATCCTATTCTCCTATCCTATCCTTGTTTCCTATCCTATCCTCCTATCCTCCTATCCTATCCTTGTCTCCTATCCTATCCTATCCTATCCTTCTGACTATTGTATCCTATTGTATCCTATCCTACCCTTGTCTCCTTGTCTCCTATCCTATCCTCCTATCCTATCCTTGTCTCCTATCCTGGTTTCGTATCCTATCCTATCCTACCCTTCTGTCCTATCCTACCCTATCCTTTCCTTTCCTATCCTATCCTATCCTGTCCTGTCCTGTCCTATTCTATCCTATCCTATCCTATTATTGTCTCCTATCCTATCCTATCCTATCCTATCCTTGTTTCCTATCCTATCCTTTCCTATCCTATCCTATTATTGTCTCCTATCCTATCCTATCCTTGTTTCCTATCCTATCCTTTCCTATCCTATCCTATTCTCTTATCCTAACCTTGTCTCCTATCCTATCCTCCTGTCCTTTCCTCCTATCCTATCCTATCCTATCCTATCCTATCCTATCCTATCCTATCTTCCTATCCTATCCTTGTCTCCTACCTTGTTTCCTATCCTATCCTCCTATCCTATCCTATCCTATCCTATCCTTGTTTCCTATCCTATCCTTTCCTATCCTATCCTATTATTGTCTCCTATCCTATCCTATCCTTGTTTCCTATCCTATCCTTTCCTATCCTATCCTATTCTCTTATCCTAACCTTGTCTCCTATCCTATCCTCCTGTCCTTTCCTCCTATCCTATCCTATCCTATCCTATCCTATCCTATCCTATCTTCCTATCCTATCCTTGTCTCCTACCTTGTTTCCTATCCTATCCTCCTATCCTATCCTATCCTATCCTATCCTTGTTTCCTATCCTATCCTCCTATCCTCCTATCCTATCCTATCCTTGTATCCTATCCTTGTCTCCTATCCTATCCTATCCTTCTATTATATCCTATTGTATCCTATCCAATCCTTGTCTCCTATCCTATCCTCCTATCCTATCCTTGTCTCCTATCCTATCCTCCTATCCTATCCTTGTCTCCTATCCTGGTTTCGTATCCTATCCTATCCTACCCTTCTGTCCTATCCTACCCTATCCTTTCCTTTCCTATCCTATCCTATCCTGTCCTATCCTATCCTATCCTATCCTATTATTGTCTCCTATCCTATCCTATCCTATCCTATCCTATCCTATCCTATCCTATCCTTGTTTCCTATCCTATCCTTTCCTATCCTAGCCTAACCTTGTCTCCTATCCTATCCTTCTGTCCTATCCTATCCTATCCTATCCTATCCTATCCTATCCTATCCTCCTATCCTATCCTTGTCTCCTATCCTATCCTATCTTATCCTTCTGACTTTTGTATCCTATTGTATCCTATCATATCCTTGTCTCCTATCCTATCCTATCCTCCTATCCTATCCTTGTCTCTTATCCTATCCTATCCTATCCCATCCTTCTGACTATTGTATCCTATTGTATCCTATCCTATCCTTGTCTCCTATCCTATCCTCTTATCCTATCCTTGTCTCCTATCCTATCCTCTTATCCTATCCTTGTCTCCTATCCTATCCTCCTATCCTATCCTATCCTATCCTATCCTTGTCTCCTTGTCTCCTTGTCTCCTATCCTATCCTTCTGTCCTCTCCTATCCTATCCTTGTCCCCTCCCCTATCCTACCCTACCCTTCTGTCAATCAAACATTTCGAATCCAATACTTATATCGCTGCCCCCTATCCTGAGTATCAATACTCCATCAATACTCGATCCCGGATCCACCGCTCCCTCCTCACCCGATCCCTCTCTCTCCCCTCAGCGCCCCGAGAAGCGGAGGGATCCGCCCAGCGACCCCGAAGCGCCCGCCCCCAAAGGCCCCGGGATCGAGGGGATCCTGCGCCTCTACGACCGGATCCGGGCGGCGGAGGGCGAGGTGAGGGAGTGGATCTCCAAGGATCTGGGGATCTTGCGGGGGAGGAAGGGTGGGAGGGGTGGGGGTTGAGGTTCCTCAAAAGATCACCAGATTACTGGATCTTCCTGGTGATGAACAGTTGAAGGATCTTGAGATCCTCAAGAGATCTTCAGGTGTTCCTGGGGAGGAAGGGTGGGAGGAGGTGGAGATCCGCCAAGGATCTGGAGATCTTGCGGGGAGGAAGGGTGGGAGGAGGTGGAGATCCGCCAAAGATCTGGAGATCTTCCGGGTGGGGAAAGGTGGGAGGAGGTGGAGATCCTGCAAGGATCTGGAGATCTTCCGGGTGGGAAAGGGTGGGAGGAGGTGGAGATCCTGCAAGGATCTGGAGATCTTCCGGGTGGGGAAGGGTGGGAGGAGATGGAGATCCTGCAAAGATATGGAGATCTTCCGGGTGAGGAAGGGTGGAAGGAGGTGGAGATCCTCCAAAGATCTGGAGATCTTCCGGGTGAGGAACAATTGAAGGATCTGGAGATGTTGAGCTTGGAAAGTTGAGGTTCCTCAAAAGATCTCCAGATGTTCCTGGTGAGGAACCCGGGGCCACCGGTGAAGAAGACCTGGAGGATCTGGGATCAAAGATCTGCAGGGCCTTCAAGAGATCCCCACCAGGAAGATCTGGAGATCTTTGGAGGACCATGCTCCAAACATCTCCAGATCTTCCTCTTGAGGATCTCTTGGAGGATCTGGAGGTCTTTGGAGGATCCTCCAAACATCTCCAGATCTTGAGAATCTCTTGGAGGATCTGGAGATCTTTGGAGGATCCCCAACATCTCCAGATCTTGAGGATCTCTTGAAGGATCCGGAGATCCCATATCCCCCAGCTCTTCTCCCCCAGGTTCCCCAACCTGTCTTCCCCTCAGTCCTCCTCCAGGAGGAGCTGGATCTCTTGGAGGATCTGGAGATCTCTGGAGGATCCCTCAACATCTCCAGATCTTGAGGATCTCTTGAAGGATCTGGAGATCTTAGGAGGACCATCCTCCAAACATCTCCAGATCTTCCTCTTGAGGATCTCTTTGGAGGATCCCTAAACATCTCCAAGTCTTCCTCCTGAGGAACCCTTGGAGGATCTGGAGATCTCTGGAGGATCCCTCAACATCTCCAGATCTTGAGGATCTCTTGAAGGATCTGGAGATCTTAGGAGGACCATCCTCCAAACATCTCCAGATCTTCCTCTTGAGGATCTCTTTGGAGGATCCCTAAACATCTCCAAGTCTTCCTCCTGAGGAACCCTTGAAGGATCTGGAGATCTTGGGAGGATCCCCAACATCTCCAGATCTTGAGGATCTCCTGGCGGATCCGGAGACCCCAGATCCCCCAGCTCTTCTCCCCCGGGTTCCCCAACCTGTCTTCCCCTCGGTCCTTCTCCAGGGGGAGCTGGGGCGCCGCCAGGAGATCTTGAGGATCTCTTTCAGGATCTGGAGATCTTGGGAGGATCCCTCAACATCTCCAGATCTTGAGGATTTCTTGGTGGATCTGGAGGATCCCTCAACACCTCCAGATCTCGAGGATCTCTCTCGCAGGATCTGGAAATCTTGGGAGGACCCTCCAAACATCTCCAGATCTTGAGGAGGTCCCGGAGGATCTGCAGATCCCAGCTCCTCCAGGTCTCCTCCACCTCCTGGGGATCTCTCGGAGGATCTGGAGATCTCGGGAGGATCCCTCAACCTCTCCAGATCTGGAGGATCCCCCGGAGGATCTGGAGGTCCCCGATCCACCGGGTTCCCCAACCTGTCCTCCCCTCGGTCCTCCTCCAGGAGGATCTGCGCCGCCGCCAGGAGATCCAGGATCTGGCCAGCCGGGCGGCCTATGGACAATCCTGGGAGCTTCTCCAGCGCTTTGACGAGATGAGAGAGTTGAAGTCCCACCAGGAGTGGCAGGACCTCCGACAGGAAGTGGAGAGGAGGTGAGAGAGGAAGTTATATTCTAGTGTGTATATTTATATTTATATTTATATTTATATTTGTATTTGTATTTGTATTTGTATTTATATTATTTATATTTATATTATTTATATTTATATTTATATTTATATTTATATTTATATTTATATTTATATTTATATTTTATATATTTATATTTATATTTATATTTATATTTATATTTTATATATTTATATTTATATTTATATTATATTTTATATATTTATATTTACATTTTTATATATTTTATATTACATGTTTTATATTACATTTTATATTGTTTATATTTATATGTCTTTTATATTTATACTTACATTTTTATATATTTTATATTACATGTTTTATATTATTGTGTTATATTATTTCTTTTATAATATAATAAATATATATTTATATTTACATTTTTATATATTTTATATAATATATTCTATATGATATGTTTTATATTATATGTTATATTATTTCATTTATATTTATATGTATGTTATATTGTATTTATATTTATGTTTACATTTTTACATTTTTACATTTTTATATATTTTATATTTTACATCTTTACATTTATATATATATATATATATATTAAATTTATACAATATATATATAAAATTTGTATATTATATTTATATTTATATTTTATATTTTTACATTTAATTTTATGTTTTACATTTTATATTTATATTTATATTTATATTTATATTTATATTTATATTTATATTTATATTTATATTTATATTCATATTTATGTTCATATTCATATTTATATATATTTTGTATTTTGTATTTTTACATTTATACTTATATTTGTATTTATATCTATTTTATATTATAAGTTTTTTATTTTTGTATTTTTATATATATATATATATATATACACACATATATATATGTTTTATATTTTTATATGTTTATATTTTTATATATGATTACATTTTTATTTTATATATATATATGTGTGTGTGTGTGTGTGTGTATTAAATTTGTATAATATATACATATATTTTATATTTAATATTATCTCTGTGTATATATATATATGTGTGTGTGTGTGTATGTGTGTGTATATATAATCATATATATCTATATTTATATCTATATCTATATATATATCTATATTTAAAAGGTTTCTTTGAATATATATTTATCGGTCGATTAAAAGATTTGTATCGAAACTTTAATTGGGGAAAAAACCAGAATATTTTGATTTTTCCTTGTATTTTCCAGCTCCAAAGAAGCCCAGGGCCAGCAGGAGAAGCTGAAGGAGGAGCACCAGCGCCGGGCCAAGGTGGGGGGCGGCTCCGGGTTCGAGGGGCGGGACAGGAAGTTCCCGAAGTTCGAGGGGCGGGACAGGAAGTTCTCAAAGTGCAAGGGGAGGGACAGGAAGTTCCCGAAGTTCAAGGGGCGGGACAGGAAGTTCACGAAGTCCGAGGGGAGGGACAGGAAGTTCCCGAAGTACGAGGGGAGGGACAGGAAGTTCCCGAAGTACGAGGGGAGGGACAGGAAGTTCCCGAAGTTTGAGGAGAGGGACAGGAAGTTCCCGAAGTTTGCGGGGAGGAACAGGAAGTTCCCGAAGTTTGAGGGGACGGACAGGAAATTCCCGAAGCTTGAGGGGAGGGACAGGAAGTTCCCAAAGTTTGAGGGGAGGGACAGGAAGTTCCCGAAGTCCGAGGGGCGGGACAGGAAGTTCCCGAAGCTTGAGGGGAGGGACAGGAAGTTCCCAAAGTTTGAGGGGAGGGACAGGAAGTTCCTGAAGTCCGAGGGGCGGGACAGGAAGTTTTCGAAGTTTGAGGGGCGGGACAGGAAGGTCTCGAAGTCCGAATGGAGGAACAGGAAGTTCTCGAAGTTTGAGGGGAGGGACAGGAAGTTCCCGAAGTTCGAGGGGAGGGACAGGAAGTTCCCGAAGTTCGAGGGGCGGGACAGGAAGTTCCCGAAGTTTGCGGGGAGGAACAGGAAGTTCCCGAAGTACGAGGGAAGGGACAGGAAGTTCCTGAAGTATGAGGGGAGGGACAGGAAGTTCCCGAAGTTTGCGGGGAGGAACAGGAAGTTCCCGAAGTTTGAGGGGAGGGACAGAAAGTTCCCCAAGTTTGAGGGGAGGGACAGGAAGTTCCCAAAGTCCGAGGGGTGGGACAGGAAGTTCCCAAAGTCCGAGGGGCGGGACAGGAAGTTCCCAAAGTTTGAGGGGTGGGACAGGAAGTTCTCGAAGTCCGAGTGGAGGAAGAGGAAGTTCTCAAAGTTTGAGGGGAGGGACAGAAAGATCACGAAGTTCGAGGGGAGGGACAGGAAGTTCCTGAAGTTCGAGGGGCGGGACAGGAAGTTCCCAAAGTTCGAGGGGAGGGACAGGAAGTTCTCGAAGTTCGAGGGAAGGGACAGGAAGTTCCTGAAGTACGAGGGGAGGGACAGGAAGTTCTCGAAGTTCGAGGGGAGGAACAGGAAGTTCCCGAATGTTCGAGGGGAGGGACAGGAAGTTCCCGAAGTTCGAGGGGAGGGACAGGAAGTTCCCAAAGTTCAAGGGGAGGGACAGGAAGTTCCCGAAGTATGAGGGAAGGGACAGGAAGTTCCTGAAGTACGAGGGGAGGGACAGGAAGTTCTCGAAGTTCGAGGGATGGGACAGGAAGTTCCTGAACTTCGAGGGGAGGGTCAGGAAGTTCCCGAAGTACGAGGGGAGGGACAGGAAGTTCTCGAAGTTTGAGGGGAGGGACAGGAAGTTCCCGAAGCTTGCGGGGTGGGACAGGAAGTTCCCGAAGTTTGAGGGGAGGAAGTTCCCGAAGCTTGAGGGGAGGGACAGGAAGTTCCCGAAGTCTGAGGGGTGGGACAGGAAGTTCCCGAAGTTTGAGGGGAGGGAAAGGAAGTTCCCGAAGTCCGAGGGGAGGGACAGGAAGTTCCTGAAGTTCGAGGGGCGGGGTGGGAAGTTGTTCCGTCTTGTATTGCCTTCCTTCCTCCCTCCCTCGCTTCCTTTCCTTTTCACTTCTTTCCTCCCCTCCTTCCCTCCTTCCCTTCCCTTCCTTCTTTTCACTTCCTCCTTCCTCGCTCCCTCGCTCCCTCCCTTCCCTTCTTTTTCCTTCCTTCCTTCCTTCCTTCCTTCCTTCCTTCCTTCTTGCATTTCCTTCCCTCCCCCTTCCTTCCTTCCTTCCTTCCTTCCTTCCTTCCTTCCTCTCTCCTTCCCTCCCTCCTTCCTCCCTCCCTTCCTCCCCTCCCTCCCTTCTTTTCCCTTCCTCCCTTCCCTCCCCTTCCTCCCTTCCTTCCTCCCTTTCCTTCCTCCCTTCCTCCTTCCCTCCCTTTCCTTTTTTTCACTTACTCCTTCCTCCCTTCCTTCCCTCCCTCCTTCCTCCCTCCCTAACTCCACCTCCTCCCTCCCTGACTCCGCCTCTTCCTCTTCCTCCTCCTCTTCTCCCTCCCTCCCTCCCTCCCTCCCTCCCCTTCTTTACACTCCTTCCTTCCTTCCTTCCTTCCTTCCCTTCCTCCCTTCCTCCCTTCCGTCACTTTCCTTCTTTTCACTTCCTTCTTCCTCCCTTCCCTCCCTCCTTCCTCCTCCCTCCCTCCCTGACTCCACCTCTTCCTCTTCCTCCTCCTCTTCTCCCTCCCTCCCTCCCTCCCTCCCTTCCGTCCCTTCTTTTCATTCCTTCCTTCCTTCCTTCCCTTCCTCCCTTCCTCCCTTCCCTCACTTTCCTTCTTTTCACTTCCTTCTTCCTCCCTTCCCTCCCTCCTTCCTCCTTCCTCCTCCCTCCCTCCCTCTCTGACTCCACCTCTTCCTCTTCCTCCTCCTCTTCTCCCTCCCTCCCTCCCTCCCTTCCCTTCTTTTCACTCCTTCCTTCCTTCCCTTCCTCCCTTCCTCCCTTCCCTCCCTTTCCTTCTTTTCACTTCCTTCTTCCTTCCCTCCCTCCTTCCTCCTCCCTCCCTCCCTCCCTGACTCCACCTCTTCCTCTTCCTCCTCCTCTTCTCCCTCCCTCCCTTCCTTCCCTTCCTCCCTTCCTCCCTTCCCTCACTTTCCTTCTTTTAACTTCCTTCTTCCTCCCTTCCCTCCCTCCTTCCTCCTTCCTCCTCCCTCCCTCCCTCCCTGACTCCATCTCTTCCTCTTCCTCCTCCTCTTCTCCCTCCCTCCCTCCCTTCCTTCCCTTCTTTTCACTCCTTCCTTCCTTCCTTCCTTCCTTCCTTCCTCCCTCCCTTTCCTTCCTCCCTTCCTCCTTCCCTCCCTTTCCTTTTTTTCACTTCCTCCCTTCCTTCCCTCCCTCCTTCCTCCCTCCCTAACTCCACCTCCTCCCTCCCTGACTCCGCCTCTTCCTCTTCCTCCTCCTCTTCTCCCTCCCTCCCTCCCTCCCTTCCCTTCTTTTCACTCCTTCCTCCCTTCCTCCCTTCCCTCACTTTCCTTCTTTTCACTTCCTTCTTCCTCCCTTCCCTCCCTCCTCCCTCCTTCCTCCTTCCTCCTCCCTCCCTCCCTCTCTGACTCCACCTCTTCCTCTTCCTCCTCCTCTTCTCCCTCCCTCCCTGACTCCACCTCTTCCTCTTCCTCCTCCTCTTCTCCCTCCCTCCCTGACTCCACCTCTTCCTCTTCCTCCTCCTCTTCTCCCTCCCTCCCTCCCTCCCTTCCTTCCCTTCTTTTCACTCCTTCCTTCCTTCCTTCCTTCCCTTCCTCCCTTCCTCCCTTCCCTCACTTTCCTTCTTTTCACTTCCTTCTTCCTCCCTTCCCTCCCTCCTTCCTCCTTCCTCCTCCCTCCCTCCCTCTCTGACTCCACCTCTTCCTCTTCCTCCTCCTCTTCACCCTCCGTCCCTGACTCCACCTCTTCCTCTTCCTCCTCCTCTTCTCCCTCCCTCCCTCCCTCCCTCCCTTCCTTCCCTTCTTTTCACTCCTTCCTTCCTTCCCTTCCTCCCTTCCTCCCTTCCCTCACTTTCCTTCTTTTCACTTCCTTCTTCCTCCCTTCCCTCCCTCCTTCCTCCTCCCTCCTCCCTCCCTCCCTCTCCACCTCTTCCTCTTCCTCCTCCTCTTCTCCCTCCCTCCCTGACTCCACCTCTTCCTCTTCCTCCTCCTCTTCTCCCTCCCTCCCTTCTTTTCACTCCTTCCTTCCTTCCCTTCCTCCCTTCCTCCCTTCCCTCACTTTCCTTCTTTTCACTTCCTTCTTCCTCCCTTCCCTCCCTCCTTCCTCCTTCCTCCTCCCTCCCTCCCTCGCTGACTCCACCTCTTCCTCTTCCTCCTCCTCTTCTCCCTCCCTCCCTGACTCCACCTCTTCCTCTTCCTCCTCCTCTTCTCCCTCCCTCCCTCCCTCCCTTCCTTCCCTTCTTTTCACTCCTTCCTTCCCTCCTTCCTTCCCTTCCTCCTTCCTCCCTTCCCTCACTTTCCTTCTTTTCACTTCCTTCTTCCTCCCTTCCCTCCCTCCTTCCTCCTCCCTCCCTCCCTCCCTGACTCCACCTCTTCCTCTTCCTCCTCCTCTCTCCCCTCCCTCCCTCCCTCCCTCCCTCCCTCCCTCCCTTCTTTTCACTCCTTCCTTCCTTCCCTTCCTCCCTCCCTCCCTCCCTTCTTTTCACTCCTTCCTTCCCTTCCTCCCTTCCCTCCCTTTCCTTCTTTTCACTTCCTTCTTCCTCCCTTCCCTCCCTCCTTCCTCCTCCCTCCCTCCCTCCCTCCCTGACTCCACCTCTTCCTCTTCCTCTTCCTCCTCCTCTTCTCCCTCCCTCCCTCCCTCCCTCCTTTTCACTCCTTCCTTCCTTCCTTCCTTCCCTTCCTCCCTTCCCTCCCTTTCCTTCTTTTCACTTCCTTCTTCCTCCCTTCCCTCCCTCCTTCCTCCTTCCTCCTCCCTCCCTCCCTCCCTGACTCCACCTCTTCCTCTTCCTCCTCCTCTTCTCCCTCCCTCCCTCCCTCCCTCCCTCCTTTTCACTCCTTCCTTCCTTCCTTCCCTTCCTCCCTTCCCTCCCTTTCCTTCTTTTCACTTCCTCCTCCCTCCCTCCCTCCCTCCCTGACTCCGCCCCTGACTCCGCCCCTTCTCCCCCCCAGCTCCTCAGCCGCAAGCTCCGCGAAGCCGAGCAGCGCCGCCTCCGGCAGGAAGAGGCGGAGCTCCAGCGGCGGGAGGCGGGGCAAGGCCGCCTCCGCCGCCTCTACGCCGCCCAGGAAGAGCTCCTGCAGGCCAACCGGGGACTCGGGTTCGAGGCCGGCCAGGGAGGCCCCGCCTACGCCCCCTACGCCGAGCGCGGGAACCGGATCTGCGGGGAGGTGTCGGCCCTGGTCCGGACGGCCAGCGAGGTGAGTGCTGGCGTGGCTCCTTCCTTCCTTCCTTCCTTCCTTCCTTCCTTCCTTCCTTCCTTCCTTCCTTCCTTCTCTCTCTCTCCCTCCCTCCTTCCTTCCCTCTCTCCCTCCTTCCTTCCTTCCTTCCTTCCTTCCTTCTTATTTCTCTCTCACTCCCTTCCTTCCTTCTCTCTCTCATCCCTCTCTCTCTCTCTCTCTCTCCTTCCCTCTTTCTTTCTTTCTTTCTTTCTTTCTCTCTCTCTCTCTCCTTCCTTCCTTCTCTCTCTAAACCTTCCTTCCTTCCTTCCTTCCTTTCTTCCTTCCTTTTCTCTCTCCCTCTCCCTCTCTCTCTTTCTTTCTCCCTCCTTCCTTCCTTCCTTCCTTCCTTCCTTCCTTCTCTCTCTCTCCCTCCCTCCTTCCTTCCTTCCCTCTCTCCCTCCTTCCTTCCTTCCTTCCTTCCTTCCTTCCTTCCTTCCTTCCTTCTTATTTTTCTCTCACTCCCTTCCTTCCTTCCTTCTCTCTCTCTCTCTTTCGCTCTTTCTTTCTTTCTTTCTTTCTCTCTCTCTCTCTCTCTCTCTCCTTCCTTCCTTCTTTCTCTAATCCTTCCTTCCTTCCTTCCTTCCTTCCTTCCTTCCTTCCTTCCTTCCTTCCTTTTCTCTCTCCCTCTCCCTCTCTTTCTTCCTCCCTCCTTCCTTCCTTCCTTCCTTCTTTCCTTCCTTCTCTCTCTCTCCCTCCCTCCTTCCTTCCCTCTCTCCCTCCCTTCCTTCCTTCCTTCCTTCCTTCTTATTTCTCTCTCACTCCCTTCCTTCCTTCTCTCTCTCATCCCTCTCTCTCTCTCTTTCGCTCCTTCCTTCCTTCTTTCTTTCTTTCTTTCTCTCTCTCTCCTTCCTTCCTTCTCTCTCTAATCCTTCCTTCCTTCCTTCCTTCCTTCCTTCCTTCCTTCCTTCCTTCCTTTTCTCTCTCCCTCTCCCTCTCTCTTTCTTCCTCCCTCCCTCCCTCCTTCCTTCCTTCCTTCCTTCCTTCCTTCTCTCTCTCTATCTCCCTCTCTCCTTCCTTCCCTTCCTTCCTGCCTGCCTGCTTGCATTTCCTTCCTTCCCTCCATCCCTCCCACCCCTTCCTTCTTTCCTTCTTTTTCCTTTCTTCCTTCCTTCCTTCCTTCCTTCCTTCCTTCCTTCCTTCCTTCTTGTGTTTCCTTCCTTCCTTCTTGCATTTCTTTCCTTCCTTCCTTCTTGCATTTCCTTTCTCCCTCCGTCTTCCTTCCATTCTTTCTTTTTCCTTCCTTCCTTCCTTCCTTCCTTCCTTCCTTCTTGCATTTCCTTCCTTTCCTTCCTTGCATTTCCTTTCTCCCTCCCTGTCTTCCTTCCATTCTTTTTCCTTCCTTCCTTCCTTCCTTCCTTCCTTCCTTCCTTCCTTCCTTCCTTCTTGCATTTCCTTCCTTTCCTTCCTTCCTCCCTCTCTCCTCCCTCCCCTTCCTTCTTCCCTTTCCTTCCTTTCGTTTCCCTTCCTTCCTTCTTGCCTTCCTTTCCTTCCTCCTTTTCACTTCCTTTTTCCTTCCTTCCTTCCTTCCCCAGAGAGGATTCTCCGATCCGGCCGACCTCGCTTCCGCCGACCAAGCCCTCCTGGAAATGCGGAATCTCGTTTCCGGGTTGCGGGAAGAGATCTCCCTCGCCGCCGAGAGGAGGAAGCAGGAAGAGGAAGAGGAAAAAGCGGCGGCGGCGGCCGAGAAGGCGAAAGACGAGAAAAACGAGAAAGCGCCCAGCAGCCGGGATCCGGAAAAAGATCCGGTCCCGGAAAGTTCCGGAAAGTTCCGGAAAAACGGTGCGTTTCCGTGAGATACGACGAAATGAATATTTGTAATTTATGTTTTTATTTGTCTTTGTTTTGCTTTACTAATTTCATGTGCCATGTAGTGTTTTTGTTTTTTGTCTTTTATTATATTGTCGTGTTTAATTTTTTATTTTTATTTTTATTTTTATTTATTTTTGTAATTTCTAAACCCTTAATAAATATTATTTTCTTAAAAGAAAAGAAAGTTCCGGAAAAATGGTGCGTTTCAGTGAAATATGATGAAATAAACATAAATAGAATCTATATTTTTTAAATTTTATATTTCATATATGTATTATACATATGTAATCATATTTTTTATAGAAATATAATGTATATTTTTATATTTTATTTTTTATGTATTTTATGTGTTTATATTTTATATATAAATATAATCTTTATTTTTTGAATTTTATATTTATATATGTATTATATATATGGATTTTTATTTTATGATAGTCATTTCTATTTCGAATGGAGATCATTTTCAGTTAAATACGTTAGCTATATTAAATATATCAAATTAAATTTCTTAAATATATTAAATATGTTAAATATGTTAAATATATTAAATTAAATATATTAAATATATTACATATGTTAAATTAAATATATTAAATATATTACATATGCTAAATTAAATATATTAAATATATTAGATGTACTAAATAAAATATATTAAATATATTAAATATATTAAATTAAATATATTAAATTAAATATATTAAATATATTAAATTAAATATATTAAATATATTAAATATGTTAAATTAAATATATTAAATATATTACATATGCTAAATTAAATATATTAAATATATTAGATGTACTAAATTAAATATATTAAATATATTAAATATATTAAATTAAATATATTAAATTAAATATATTAAATATATTAAATTAAATATATTAAATATATTAAATATGTTAAATTAAATATATTACATATATTACATATGCTAAATTAAATATATTAAATATATTAGATGTACTAAATTAAATATATTAAATATATTAAATATATTAAATTAAATATATTAAATTAAATATATTAAATATATTAAATTAAATATATTAAATATATTAAATATATTAAATTAAATATATTAAATATATTAAATATATTAAATTAAATATATTAAATATGTTAAATTAAATATATTAAATATATTACATATGCTAAATTAAATATATTAAATATATTAAATATATTAAATTAAATATATTAAATTAAATATATTAAATATATTAAATTAAATATATTAAATATATTAAAATAAAGATTATTTTTAGTTAAACATATCAAAATAAATGCAAATATAAATATAAATGAATGTGATTTATTTCAAAGAGAGAACGTTCTCCGTTAAATATATGGAAATAAATGCAAATATAAACGTAAACGAATCATTTTTTTTTAGGGCTCCAGCTGAAGTCCGACGAAAAGACCCTCCAGTGGTACCAGCAGCTCCAGGACCAGTTGGACCAGTGTGTGGATTCCTTTGCCGGCCTGGCCAATAGCAAAGGCAGCCAGGTAGCTCCTCCCCCAACCTCGTGGATCGTCCGCCGGATCCCCGCACGATTTCCTGGATCCCTGGAGGGTTTGCTGGATCCCCGGGTGATTCCCTGGATCCTTGGAGGACTCCCTGGATCCCCATACTAGTCCCTGGATCGTAGGGTGATTCCCCGGGTCCTTTTCTGAGTCCTGGGATCCCTCTATGATTCCCCGGGTCCTCAGGCGGTTCCCCGGATCCCCGTATAAGTCCCTGGATCCCTCTATTATTCCCCTGATCCTTTTAGGAGTCCCCGGATCCTTGGATGGTTCCCTGGATCCCCATACAAGTCCCTGGATCCTTGGACGGTTTCCTGGATCCCCGGATGATTCCCCGGATCCTTTGAGGACTCCCTGGATCCCCATACTAGTCCCTGGATCTTAGGATGATTCCCCGGGTCCTTTTCAGAGTCCCTGGATCCCTCTATGATTCCCTGGATCCTCCAACGATTCCCCAGATTCCCATTTGAGTCCCTGGATCCCTCTATGATTCCCCAGATCCTCAGTTCCCTGGATCCCCGGATGAGTCCCCGGATCCTCAGACGATTCCCCAGGTCCTCGGATGATTCCCCGGATCCTTTTAGGAGTCCCCGGATCCTCGGATGGTTCCCCGGATCCCCATATGAGTCCCTGGATCCCTCTATGATTCCCCGGATCCCCGTATAAGTCCCTGGATCCCTCTATTATTCCCCTGATCCTTTTAGGAGTCCCCGGATCCTTGGATGGTTCCCTGGATCCCCATACGAGTCCTGGGATCCTTGGACGGTTTGCTGGATCCCCGGGTGATTCCCCGGATCCTTTGAGGACTCCCTGGATCCCCATACTAGTCCCTGGATCGTAGGGTGATTCCCCGGGTCCTTTTCTGAGTTCCGGGATCCCTCTATGATTCCCCGGGTCCTCAGACTGTTCCCCGGATCCCCGGACGAGTCCCTGGATCCCTCTATGATTCCCTGGATCCTCAGATGGTTCCCCAGATCCCCATTTGAGTCCCTGGATCCCTCTATGGTTCCCTAGATCCTCAGACAGTTCCCCAGATCCCCGGACGAGTCCTGGATCCCTCTATGATACCCCAAGTCCTCAGACGGTTCCCCGGATCCCCGGACGAGTCCCTGGATCCCTCTATGATTCCCCAGATCCTCAGACAGTTCCCTGGATCCCCGGATGAGTCCCTGCATCCTCAGACGATTCCCCGGGTCCTCGGATGATTCCCCGGATCCTTTTAGGAGTCCCCGGATCCTCGGGTGGTTCCCCGGATCCCCGTATGAGTCCCTGGATCCCTCTATGATTCCCCGGATCCCCGTATAAGTCCCTGGATCCCTCTATTATTCCCCTGATCCTTTTAGGAGTCCCCGGATCCTTGGATGGTTCCCTGGATCCCCATACAAGTCCCTGGATCCTTGGACGGTTTCCTGAATCCTTTTATGATCCTTTTATGAGTCCCTGGATCCCTCTACGAGTCCCCGGATCATTGGACGGTTTCCCAGATTCCTGTATGAGTCCCTGGATCCCTCTACGATTCCCCGGATCCTTTTAGGAGTCCCTGGATGCCTTTACGATTCCCCGGATCCTTTTAGGAGTCCCTGGATCTTAGGATGAATCCCGGGAACCCTGGAGGAGTCCCCAGATCCCTCAAGATTCCCCGGATCCTTAGACCATTCCCCAGATCCTCAGACCGTTCCCGGATCCCTGTACGAGTCCCCGGATCCGTGGACGAGTCCCTGAATCCCTCTATGATTCCCCGGATCCCTGGACAAGTCCCCAGATCCATCTACAATCCCCCAGATCCCTGTACACGTCCCTGGATCCCCATACAAGTCCCTGGATCTTAGGATGATTCCCCGGATCCCTCTATGATTCCCCGGATCCCTCTATGATTCTCCGGATCCCCGTACGAGTCCCTGAATCCATGGACAATTCCCAGATCCCTGGACGAGTCCCTGAGTCCCTTTATGATTCTCCAGATCCCCGTACGAGTCCCTGGATCCTTGGACCATTCACCAGATCCCTGTACGAGTCCCCGGATCCCTCTATGATTCCCTAGATCCCTGTACGAGTCTCCGGATCCTCGGACGATTCCCCAGATCCCCGTATGAGTCCCCGGATCCTCAGACCATTCCCCAGATCCCCGTACGAGTCCCCGAATCCACGGACAATTCCCAGATCCCTGGACGAGTCCCTGGATCCCTCTAGGATTCTCCGGATCCCCGTACGAGTCCCCGAATCCTACGGACAATTCCCAGATCCCTGTACGAGTCCTTGAATCCCTCTATGATTCCCTGGATCCCTGTACGAGTCTCCGGATCCTCGGACGATTCTCCGGATCCCCGTACGAGTCCCTGGATCCTTGGACCATTCACCAGATCCCTGTACAAGTCCCCGGATCCTTCTACGATTCCCCCAGATCCTCAGACCATTCCCCAGATCCCCGTACGAGTCCCCGAATCCACG
Source organism: Podarcis erhardii (assembly GCF_964252035.2). Classification (NCBI taxonomy): domain Eukaryota; kingdom Metazoa; phylum Chordata; class Lepidosauria; order Squamata; family Lacertidae; genus Podarcis; species Podarcis erhardii. Next base: position 51,327,953 of record NC_138504.1, on the reverse strand, counting down.
GACAATTCCCACATCCCTGGACGAGTCCCTGGATCCCTCTATGATTCCCTAGATCCCTGTACGAGTCTCCGGATCCTCGGACCATTCACCAGATCCCTGTACAAGTCCCCAGATCCTTCTACGATTCCCCCAGATCCTCAGACCATTCCCCAGATCCCCGTACGAGTCCCCGAATCCACGGACAATTCCCAGATCCCTGGACGAGTCCCTGGATCCCTCTATGATTCCCTGGATCCCCGTACAAGTCTCCGGATTCTCAGACAATTCCCAGATCCCTGGACGAGTCCCTGAATCCCTCTATGATTCCCTGGATCCCTGTACGAGTCTCCGGATCCTCGGACGATCCCCCAGATCCCTGGACGAGTCCCCGGATCCTCAGACCATTCCCAGATCCTCGGAAGATTCCCCAGATCCCCGTACGAGTCCCCGGACCTTTGGCAGTTTCCAGATCCCTGTACGGATCCTCGGACGATTCCCCAGATCCCTGGACGAGTCCCTGGATCCTCAGACCATTCCCCAGATCCTCGGAAGATTCCCCAGATCCCCGTACGAGTCCCCGGACCTTTGGCAGTTTCCAGATCCCTGTACAAGTCTCTGGATCCTCGGACGATTCCCCAGATCCCTGGACGAGTCCCTGGATCCTCAGACCATTCCCCAGATCCTTGGAAGATTCCCCAGATCCCCGTATGAGTCCCCAGATCCCTGGACGAGTCGCTGGATCCCTCTACAATTCCCTGGATCCAGGGATTTTTTTGAGGGAGGAAGTGTGTGTTTGCTGGGCGGGGAGATCCCAAAACCGGCGATCCTTTTCCTCTCCCCCCCCCTTTTCCAGGAAAAGAAAATCAAGATGGATCTCCAAAAAGCCGTCACCACTCCTGTCAGTCAGATCTCGACCAGAGCAGGTCAGAAAGGGGCGGATTCCGACTTCCTGGTTTTTTCCTCCACTTCCTCCTCCCTTTTCCTACTTCCCAAATCTTCCGCTTCCTCCCTCAATACCCTTCCTTCCATTTTGCATTTCCTTCCTTCCTTCCTTCCTTCCTTCCTTCCTTCCTTCCATCCATCCATCTTGCATTTCCTTCCTTCCTTCCTTCCTTCCTTCCTTCCTTCCTTCCTTCCGTCCATCTTGCATTTCCTTCCTTCCTTCCTTCCTTCCTTCCTTCCTTCCTTCCTTCCTTCCTTCCGTCTCTTCCTTCCTTCCTTCCATCCGTCCTTCCTTCCTTCTATTTCTTCCTTCCTTCCATCGATCCACCCGTCTTGCCTTTCCTTCCTTCCTTCGCTTCCTCCTCCCTTTTCCTGTTCCTCCTTTTTCCAACTTCCCAAATCTTCCACTTCCTTTTCCTGTTTCCTCTAATTCCTTCCCTTCCTTCCTCCCTCCAGGATTCCAGCTGAAGGAAATATTCCTGTTTCCTGTTTCCCAAATCTTTGCCACTTCCTCTTCCTGTTTCCCAACTTCCTCTTCCTCTAATTCCTTCCCTTCCTTCCTTCGCTTCCTCCTCCCTTCTCCTGTTTCCCAATTTTCCTTCTGTTTCCTCCTTTTTCCAACTTCCCCAATCTTCCACTTCCACTTCCTGTTTCCCAACTTCCCACTTCCTCTTCCTCCAGGATCCCAGCTGAAGAAGATCTTTGACAAGATCTACACCTTACTCTCTGGGAAACCCGTCTGATCCTCCGCTTCCTCCTCCCTGTTCCTGTTTCCCAACTTCCCCTTCCTCTTCTTCTTCTCTCTCTAATTCCTTTCTTTCCTTCCCAATTTCCCCTCCAGGATCCTAGCTGAAGGACTTCCTTTTCCTTCTTCCCAAATCTTCCACTTCCTCTTCTTGTTTCCCAACTTCCTCTTCCTCTAATTCCTTTCCTTCCTCCCCAAATTTCTCCTCCAGGATCCTAGCTGAAGGAAATCCTTCCTTTTCCTGTTTCCCAATTTTTCTTCCACTTCCTCCTCCCTTTTCCCAACTTCCCAAATCTTCCACTTCCTTTTCCTGTATTTCCTATTTTTCCTCCACTTCCTCCCCCCTCAAACCCCTTTTCTGACTTCCCAAATCCAGTTTTCCAATTTCCCCTTTTTCCAACTTCCCCAATCTTCCACTTCCACTTCCTGTTTCCCAACTTCCCACTTCCACTTCCTGTTTCCCAACTTCCCACTTCCTCTTCCTCCAGGATCCCAGCTGAAGGAGATCTTTGACAAGATCCACGCCTTACTCTCCGGGAAACCCGTCCTTCACTTCCTCCTCCCTTTTCCCAACTTCCCAAATCTTCCACTTCCTTTTCCTGTATTTCCAATTTTTCCTCCACTTCCTCCTCCCTCAAACCCCTTTTCTGACTTCCCAAATCCAGTCTTCCACTTCCTCTTCCTGTTTCCCCACTTCCCTTTTCCTGTTTCCCAAATCTTCACTTCCTCTTCCTGTTTCCCAACTTCCTCTTCCTCTAATTCCTTCCCTTCCTTCGCTTCCTCCTCCCTCCTCCTGTTTCCCAATTTTCCCTCCGTTTCCTCCCTTCCTCCAACTTCCAACTTCCCCAATCTTCCACTCTCACTTCCTGTTTCCCAACTTCCCGCTTCCACTTCCACTTCCTGTTTCCCAACTTCCCGCTTCCTCTTCCTCCAGGATCCCAGCTGAAGGAGATCTTTGACAAGATCCACGCCTTACTCTCCGGGAAACCCGTCCGATCCGGCGGACAAAGCGTTTCCGTCGCTCTCCACCCGGAAGCGCTCAACTTTTCCTACTACAAACTGGCGGAAAAATTCGTGGTAAGATTATTTGGGGGGAAATATTTATTATTATTATTATTATTATTATTATTATTATTATTATTATTATTATTAATTAATGCAGTGCAATGCAATTATTATTATTATTATTATTATTAATTAATGCAGTGCAATGGAAAAGGAGATGGAGCGAGCCATTAATAAGAATAATACTCATTATTGTTACTATTACTATTACTATTATTAATTATTATTACTATTTATTATTATTATTATTATTATTATTATTATTATATTTTATTGTTGTTGTTGTTTTGTTATTGTTATTATTGTTGTTGTTGTTGTTATTGTTTTGTTATTATTATTAGTAGTAGTATTATATAATAATAATAATAATAATAATAATAATAATAATAATAATTATCTATTAATGCAGTGCAATGGAAAAGGAGATGGAGCGAGCCATTAATAAGAATTACTCATTATTGTTACTATTACTATTATTAATTATTATTACTATTATTAATTATTATCATTATTATTATTATTATTTTATTTTATTATTGTTATTGTTGTTGTTATTGTTTTGTTATTATTATTATTATTAGTATTATATAATAATAATAATAATAATAATAATAATAATAATAATAATAATTGTTATATATTATTGCAGTGCAATGGAAAAGGAGATGGAGCGGGCCATTAATAATACTAATTATTGTTACTATTACTATTATTAATTATTATTACTATTTATTATTATTATTATTATTATTATTATTATTATCATTTTTTATTATTTTATTATTGTTATTATTGTTGTTTTGTTATTGTTGTTATTATTATTATTGTTATTATTATTGTTGTTGTTGTTATTATTATTAGTATTAAATAATAATAATAATAATAATGGATGGATGATTATTATTAATGCAGTCAGTGCAATAGAAGAGATGGAGCTGGCCAATAATAATAATAATAATAACTATTGTTGTTCTTTGTTGTTGTTGTTGTTATTATTATTATATATTAATGCAGTGCAATGGAAAAGGAGATGGAGCGGGCCAATAATAATAATAATAATAATAATAATAATAACTATTACTGTTGTTGTTATTAATATTATTTATTATTAATACAGTGCAATGGAAAAGGAGATGGAGCGAGCCATTAATAATAGTAATAATAATTCTATTATTATATTAATATACAAATTTATATTAATATTATTAATGCAGTGCAATGGGAAGATGGAGTGAGTCATTAATAATAATAATAATAATAATAATAATAATAATAATAATAATAATAGTTGTTGTTATTACTATTGATATTATTTATTATGAATGCAGTCCAATGGAAAAGGAGATGGAGCGAGCCATTCATGATGATGATAATAATAATAATAATTACTATTATTACTATTAGTAAAGTTATAGTTATTGTTATTGTTATTAACATTGATATTATTTATTATTAATGCCGTGCAATGGAAAAGGAGATAGAGCGGGCCATTCATGATAATAATAGAAATTACTATTTATTGTTTTATTATATTTATATTTTATTATATTCTTCCTAATATTAATATTATTTAATATTAATGCTGTTCAATGGAAAAGGAGATGGAGCGGGCTATTAATAATAATAATACTTACTATTATTACTATTATTTATTATGATTACTGTTGTTGTTGTTGTTGTTATTATTATTATTATTATTATTATTATTATTATTGTTATATATTATTGCAGTGCAATGGAAAAGGAGATGGAGCTGGCCATTAATAATAATAATACTTATTATTATTACTATTATTTATTATGATTACTGTTGTTGTTTTGTTGTTGTTGTTGTTGTTATTATTATTGTTATAGATTATTGCAGTGCAATGGAAAAGGAGACGGAGCGGGCCATTAATAAGAATAATACTTATTATTATTACTATTATTTATTATGATTACTGTTGTTTTGTTGTTGTTGTTGTTGTTATTATTATTGTTATATATTATTGCAGTGCAATGGAAAAGGAGACGGAGCGGGCCATTAATAAGAATAATACTAATTATTGTTACTATTACTAATTATTATTATTAATTATTATTAATTACTATTAATTATTATTATTATTATTATTATTATTATTATTATTATTATTATTTCAGAAACAAGGAGAGGAGGAGGTGGCCTCCCACCACCAGGCCGCCTTCCCCATCGCTGTGGTGGCTTCTGGGATCTGGGAGCTCCACCCCCCGGTGGGCCACTTCCTGTTGGCCCACCTCCACAGGAAGTGCCCCTACGCCGCCCCCCTGCGGCCGGGGGTCCCGGAGGGGGCGTCGCCCGAGGAGGGGCGGAGGTGAGGAGGGGGATGATGGATTGACGATGATGATTAATTATGGATGGGTTGATTGATTGATTGATTGATGGGTGGATGGATGGATGGATGGATGGGTGGATTGATTGATTGATTGATTGATTGATGGGTGGATGGATGGATGGATGGGTGGATTGATTGACAGATGGATGGGTTGGTGGATTGATTGATTGATTGATTGATTGATTGATGGGTTGGTGGATGGATTGATGGATTGATTGACAGATGGATGGGTTGGTGGATTGATTGATTGATTGATTGATGGGTGGGTTAATGGATTGA
>NC_138504.1:51275089-51320089 GCF_964252035.2 Podarcis erhardii | reverse complement strand
AATCGATAGATAGATAGATAGATAGATAGATAGATAGATAGATAGATGGGTGGGTTGATATATCGATGGATGGACAGATGGATATATGGATGGATAGATAGATGGATGGATAGATAGATAGATAGATAGATAGATAGATAGATGGGTGGGTTGATATATCGATGGATGGACAGATGGATATATGGATGGATAGATAGATGGATGGATGGATAGATAGATAGATAGATAGATGGATGAATGGATAGATTGGTGAATAGATAGATAAGATTGATAGATAGATAGATAGATGGATAGATGGGTGGGTTGATGGTTTGGTTGATTGACAGATGGATTGATTGACAGATGGATTGATTGACAGATTGATTGATTGATTGACAGCCGCCTTCCCCTCCCGCCCCCCAGGCTCCTGGGCTACCAATCCCACGACTCGGCCCCGGAGCCCCAGGACAACTTCCTCAAGCGCATGTCCGGAATGATCCGCCTCTATGCCGCCATCTTGACGCTGCGCTGGCCCTACGGGGACCTCCAGGGGGTAAGAGATTCCGGAAGATTCCGGGAGATTCCGGGAGATTCCGGAAAATTCCGGGTCGCTCTGGGTGACCCGGGGGGGGGGAGGGAGAAAATATATATTTTATTTTATTTTATTTTTATTTTTGCTTTATTTTATTTCTTTTGCTCTCTTTTTGCTTTCTTTTCTTTCTTTTCGCTTTATATTAGATTAGATTATTTTTGCTTGATTTATTTTATTCTATTTTTGCTTTATTTTTGCTTTATTTTATTTTATTTATGCTTTATATTAGATTTGATTATCTTTGGTTGATTTATTTTATTCTACTTTTGCTTTATTTTTGCTTTATTTTATTTTATTTTATTTTATTTATTTATTTTATTTTATTTATGCTTTATATTAGATTAGATTATCTTTGCTTGATTTATTTTATTCTATTTTTGCTTTATTTATTCTATTTTTGCTTTATTTTTGCTTTATTTTATTTTATTTATTTTGTTTTATTTTTGCTTTATTTTATTTTATTTATTTTGCTTTTTTGCTTTATTTTATTTTATTTATTTTACTTTATTTTTGCTTTATATTATATTATATTATCTTTGCTTTATTTATTTTATTTTATTTTTGCTTTATTTATTTTACTTTATTTTTGCTTTATTTTATTTATTTTACTTTATTTTTGCTTTATTTTACTTTATTTTATATTTCTTTCTTTTGTTTTACTTTATTTCTGCTTTATTTTATTTTATTTATTCTACTTTATTTGTTTTATTTATATTTTTATTTGTTTTACTTCTGCTTGATTTATTTGATGTATTTTATTTTGTTTTATTTTTGCTCAATTTATTGATCTGTTTTATTTCTATTCTATTCTGTTTTATTTTTGCTTGATTTTATTTTTTGTTTTGTTTTATTTTTGCTTGATTTTATTTTTGCTTGATTTATTTTATTTTACTTATTTTGCTTATTTTATTTATTTTTCTTTTTATATTTTATTTTATTCTATTTTAATCTGATTAGCATTCAATGAAATCATCAACTGGGTCTTCTTCTTGGAAAACAGATAAAAAAACTAATTTAATTTAATATTTTATTCTATTAATTTTAATCGATTAGCATTCAATGAAATCATCAACTGGGTCTTCTTGGAAAACAGATAAAAAAACTAATTTAATTTAATATTTTATTCTATTAATTTTAATCGGATTAGGATTCAATGATATTATCAACTGGGTCGTCTTCTTGGAAAACAGATAAAAAAACTAATTTAATTTAATATTTTATTCTATTAATTTTAATCGATTAGCATTCAATGAAATCATCAACTGGGTCTTCTTGGAAAACAGATAAAAAAACTAATTTAATTTAATATTTTATTCTATTAATTTTAATTGATTAGCATTCAATGAAATCATCAACTGGGTCTTCTTCTTGGAAAACAGATAAAAAAACTAATTTAATTTAATATTTTATTCTATTAATTTTAATCGATTAGCATTCAATGAAATCATCAACTGGGTCTTCTTGGAAAACAGATAAAAAAACTAATTTAATTTAATATTTTATTCTATTAATTTTAATCGATTAGCATTCAATGAAATCATCAACGGTCTTCTTCTTGGAAAACAGATAAAAAAACTAATTTAATTTAATATTTTATTCTATTAATTTTAATCGGATTAGGATTCAATGATATTATCAACTGGGTCTTCTTCTTGGAAAACAGATAAAAAAACTAATTTAATTTAATATTTTATTCTATTAATTTTAATCAATTAGCATTCAATGAAATCATCAACTGGGTCTTCTTGGAAAACAGATAAAAAAACTAATTTAATTTAATATTTTATTCTATTAATTTTAATCGATTAGCATTCAATGAAATCATCAACGGTCGTCTTCTTGGAAAACAGATAAAAAAACTAATTTAATTTAATATTTTATTCTATTAATTTTAATCGGATTAGGATTCAATGATATTATCAATTGGGTCTTCTTCTTGGAAAACAGATAAAAAAACTAATTTAATTTAATATTTTATTCTATTAATTTTAATCGATTAGCATTCAATGAAATCATCAACTGGGTCTTCTTGGAAAACAGATAAAAAAACTAATTTAATTTAATATTTTATTCTATTAATTTTAATCGATTAGCATTCAATGAAATCATCAACTGGGTCTTCTTGGAAAACAGATAAAAAAACTAATTTAATTTAATATTTTATTCTATTAATTTTAATCGGATTAGGATTCAATGATATTATCAACTGGGTCTACTTGGAAAACAGATAAAAAAACTAATTTAATTTAATATTTTATTCTATTAATTTTAATCGGATTAGGATTCAATGATATTATCAACTGGGTCTACTTGGAAAACAGATAAAAAAACTAATTTAATTTAATATTTTATTCTATTAATTTTAATCGGATTAGGATTCAATGATATTATCAACTGGGTCTACTTGGAAAACAGATAAAAAAACTAATTTAATTTAATATTTTATTCTATTAATTTTAATCAGATTAGGATTCAATGATATTATCAACTGGGTCTACTTGGAAAACAGATAAAAAAACTAATTTAATTTAATATTTTATTCTATTAATTTTAATCGGATTAGGATTCAATGGAATTAATAAATTGGGTGTTCTTACTGGAAAACGGATAAAAAAACTTTAATTTAATATTTTATTCTATTAATTTTAATTAAATTTAAATTAATTAAATTAATTAAATTAATTAAAATTTAATTAGCATTCAATGGAATTATCAACTGGGTCTTCTTAGTGGAAAACGGATAAAAAAAACTCTTAAATTGAAATACTGTATTTTTTAATAAATCTGATATTCAAATTTCATTCCAAGCAAACATTTGAATATTTTATTATTAAAATAATTCAAATAATATTCGATTCTTCTTTTCCCAGAACCACCCGCACGGACTCAACCAGGCCTGGCGCTGGTTGGCTGAGATCCTGAACTTGGAACCCCTGGCCGACGTGACGGCCACCATCCTCTTTGACTTCCTGGAGGTGGGACCGAGGGGCAGGAAGTGGGGGTGGGAGGGGATTTCCTGTTTCCTGTTTGTTTCCTGGAGGTGGGACCAGGCCTCCTGTTTCCTGTTTGTTTTCTGGAGGTGGTGGGACCCAGGCATCCAGGGCAGGAAGTGGGGGAGAGAAGGGATTTCCTGTTTCCTGTTTGTTTCCTGGAGGGGGGACCCAGGCGTCCGAAACGGGGGAGGGGATTCCCCATTTCCTGTTTCCTGGAGGTGGGACCCAGGCGTCCGAGCCGGGGAAGGGGATTTCCCATTTCCTGTTTCCTGTTTGTTTTCTGGAGGGGGGACCCAGGCGTCCGAGCCGGGGGAGGGGATTTCCTGTTTCCTGGAGGTGGGACCAGGCATCCTGTTTCCTGTTTGTTTTCTGGAGGGGGGACCCAGGCGTCCGAGACAGGGGAGGGGATTTCCCATTTCCTGTTTCCTTTCCCATTTCCTGTTTGTTTCCTGGAGGTGGGACCCAGGCGTCCAAGCCAGGGGAGGGGATTTCCCATTTCCCATTTCCTGTTTCCTTTCCCATTTCCTGTTTGTTTCCTGGAGGTGGGACCCAGGCGTCCAAGCTAGGGGAGGGGATTTCCCATTTCCTGTTTCCTTTCCCATTTCCTGTTTCCTGGAGGTGGGACTCAGGCGTCCTGTTTCCTGTTTGTTTCCTGGAGGGGGGACCCAGGCATCCGAGACAGGGGAGGGGATTTCCCCTTTCCTGTTTCCTGTTTGTTTCCTGGAGGGGGGACCCAGGCATCCAAGCCAGGGGAGGGGATTTCCCATTTCCTGTTTCCTTTCCTATTTCCTGTTTCCTGGAGGTGGGACTCAGGCGTCCTGTTTCCTGTTTGTTTGCTGGAGGGGGGACCCAGGCGTCCGGGGCAGGAAGTGGGGGAGAGAAGGATCTGGTTGGCCGAGATCCTGAACTTGGAACCCCTGGCCGACGTGACGGCCACCATCCTCTTCGACTTCCTGGAGGTGGGACCCAGAGGCAGGAAGTGGGGGTAGGACGGGACTTCCTGTTGCCTGTTTGTTTCCTGGAGGTGGGACCAGGCGTCCTGTTTCCTGTTTGTTTCCTGGAGGGGGGACCCAGGCGTCCGAGCCGGGAGCAGGGGATTTCCCATTTCCTGTTTCATTTCCCATTTCCTGTTTCCTGGAGGAGGGACCAGGCGTCCTGTTTGCTGTTTGTTTTCTGGAGGGGGGACCCAGGCATCCAGGAAGGGGCAGGGGATTTCCCATTTCCTGTTTCCTTTCCCATTTCCTGTTTGTTTCCTGGAGGTGGGACCCAGGCGTCCGAGCTGTGGGAGGGGAATTTCCCTTTCCACTATTTTTCTTCTATTATTATTATTATTATTACTATTATTATTATTATTATTATTATTATTATTATTATTATTATGTTACTGTTTTATTATTATGTTACTGTTTTATTATTGTCATATTTATTATTGCTGCTTTTACCACTGTATTATTATTATTATTATTATTAATAATAATAATAATAAAAGTAATAATATATTACTGTTGCTTTATTATTGTATTTAGTATTGCTTCTTTTACCACTTTATTATTATTATTATTATTATTATTATTATTATTATTATTTCATTACTGCTTCTTCTTCTTGTTGTATTTCTTATTGCTGCTTTTACCACTGTATTGTTATTATTTCATTCCTGTTTTATTATTGTATTATTGCTTTTTTACCACTCTATTATTATTATTATTATTATTATTATTATTATTATTATTATTTCATTACTGTTGCTTCTTCTTATCATTCTATTTCTTATTGCTGCTTTTACCACTGTATTATTATTTCATTCCTGTTTTATTATTGTATTTCTTATTGCTTTTTTACCACTCTATTATTATTATTATTATTATTATTATTATTATTATTATTATTATTTCATCACTGTTTCTTTCTTATTGTTGTATTTATTATTGCTGCTTTTACCACTGTATTATTATTTCCTTACTGTTTTATTATTGTATTTAATATTGCTTTTTTACCACTGGTTTTTTTTTTTTATTATTATTATTATTATTATTATTTCATTACTGTCCTTTCTTATTGTTGTATTCCTTATTGCTGCTTTTACCACTGTATTATTATTTCCTTACTGTTTTATTATTGTATTTATTATTGCTTTTTTACCACTCTATTATTATTATTATTATTATTATTATTATTATTTCATCACTGTTTCTTTCTTATCGTTCTATTTCTTATTGCTGCTTATACCACTGTATTATTATTTCCTTACTGTTTTATTATTGTATTTATTATTGCTTTTTTACCACTCTATTATTATTGTTGCTGTTGTTGTTGTTATTATTATTATTAATATTAATATTTATATATATTATTATTATTTCATCACAGTTGCCTTCTTATCGTTCTATTTCTTATTGCTGCTTTTACCACTGTATTATTATTTCATTCCTGTTTTATTATTGCTTTTTTACCACTCTATTATTATTATTATTATTGTTGCTGTTGTTGTTATTATTATTATTATTAATAATATTAATATTTATATATATTATTATTATTTCATCACTGTTGCCTTCTTATCATTCTATTTCTTATTGCTGCTTTTACCACTGTATTATTATTTCATTCCTGTTTTATTATTGCTTTTTTACCACTCTATTATTATTATTATTGTTGCTGTTGTTGTTATTATTATTATTATTATTAATATTAATATTTATATATATTATTATTATTTCATCACTTGCCTTCTTATCATTCTATTTCTTATTGCTGCTTTTACCACTGTATTATTATTTCATTCCTGTTTTATTATTGTATTTATTATTGCTTTTTTACCACTCTATTATTATTATTATTATTATTATTATTATTATCATTATTATTATTATTATTATTATTATTAGGTCTGTGGCAACGCTCTCATGAAAGTCTACCAGGCCCAATTTTGGAAGATGATGGTCTTGATCCGAGAGGAATATCTGCCCAGGTAATCGATATTTATCTCTAATATTCAGATAAATAAAAAAATTCAGATAAATAAAAAAATTCAATAAATTCAGATAAATATTTATTGATCAATAATCAATAGTTCCCATTTTCCCGCCCTTTGCAATCAGAATTAATTCCATTCCATATCTGCAAACTTTCCGCCATGGGAATTTTATTTATTCTTTTATTGACTTATTTGTTCTTTCCCTTTTATTTATTTCCATTTATTTTATTTATGGTTGATGTTTTATTGATTTTTGCTTTGTTCTCTTTCTTTCCATTTCCTTTCCATTTATTTTATTCTAATTTAATTTGATTTACTTATTTGTTCTTTTCCTCTCCTTTCCTTTTTCTTTATTTCATTGATACGTAGATATATTTTTATTTATGGTTGATATTTTATTTATATTTTGTGGATATTTATCTATATTTTATTCTATTTTTATTTATTCATTTGTTATTTTCCTTTCTTTTTATTTATTTTACTGATATTTATATTTTTTCTTTCGTTTTATAGGTTTTGTTTATTTACTTTCCCTTTCATTTATTTTATTTATTGTCAATATTTTATTTATTTTTATTTTGTGTTCTTTGTTTTCCTTTCTTGATTTTCCTTTCATTTATCTTATTATTTTTTCTTTCATTTATTATTTACTTATTTTCCTTTTTATTTATTTTATTGATATATATATATATATATATATATATATATATATATATATATATATAGTTTTGTTTTATGTCTCGTTTCGTTTGGCTTTATTTTCATTTCCTTTTCATTTATTTTTATTTATTTCTGATATTTTACTGATAAGATCATTGTTTTGCTTTATTTTCATTTCATTTTCATTTATTTTTATTTATTTCTGATATTTTACTGATAAGATCATTGTTTTGCTTTATTTTCATTTCATTTTCATTTATTTTTATTTATTGTCGATATTTCATTTATTTTTATTTTGTGTTCTTTGTTTTCTTTTCTTGATTTTCATTGCATTTATCTTATTTTATTATTATTATTTATTTATTATTTATTATTTTTCTTTTATTTATATATTTATCAAATTCCTTTCCTTTCCTTTTTATTTATTTTATTGATATTTATATATATATTTATTTTGTTTTATGTTTCGTTTCCTTTTGCTTTATTTTCATTCCATTTTCATTTATTTTTATTTATTTCTGATATTTTACTGATTTTTATTTTGTCTTCTTTGTTTTCTTTTCTGGATTTTCATTTCATTTATCTTATATTATTATTATTATTATTATTATTATTATTATTTATTTATTTTCCTTTCCTTTTTATTTATTTTATTGATATTTATATATTTGTTTTGTTTTATATTTTGCTTCGTTTTGCTTTATTTTCATTTCATTTTCATTTATTTTTATTTATTGCTGATATTTTACTGATTTTTATTTTGTCTTCTTTGTTTTCTTTTCTGGATTTTCATTTCATTTATCTTATTATTTTTATTTTTATTATTATTTTTCTTTTATTTATTTATTTATTTATTTATTTATTTTCCTTTCCTTTTTATTCATTTTATTGATATTTATATATTTATTTGTTTTGCTTTATATTTTGCTTCGTTTTGCTTTATTTTCATTCCATTTTCATTTATTTTTATTTATTTCTGATATTTTGCTGATTTTTATTTTGTCTTCTTTGTTTTCTTTTCTGGATTTTCATTTCATTTATCTTATTATTTTTATTATTATTATTATTTTTCTTTTATTTATTTATTTATTTATTTTCCTTTCCTTTTTATTTATTTTATTGATATTTATATATTTATTTGTTTTGTTTTATGTTTTGCTTCGTTTTGCTTTATTTTCATTCCATTTTCATTTATTTTTATTTATTTCTGATATTTTACTGATTTTTATTTTGTCTTCTTTGTTTTCTTTTCTGGATTTTCATTTCATTTATCTTATTATTTTTTCTTTAATGTATTTATTATTTTTCTTTTCTTTATTTATTTATCTTCCTTTCCTTTTTATTTATTTTATTGATATTTATATATTTTTTATTTTGTTTTTTGTTTCGTTTTGCTTTATTTTCATTTCATTTTCATTTATTTTTATTTATTTCTGATATTTTACTGATAAGAGATCATTGTTTTGCTTTATTCTCATTTCATTTTCATTTATTTTTATTTATTGCTGATATTTTACAGATTTTAATTTTTATTTTACAGATTTTAATTTAATTAATTTTTTCTTTATTGCTGATATTTTACTGATAAGAGATCATTGTTTTGCTTTATTTTCACTTCATTTTCATTTATTTTTATTTCTTTCTGATATTTTACTGATAAGAGATCCTTGTTTTGCTTTATTTTCATTCCATTTCCATTTATTTTCATTTATTTCTGATATTTTACTGATAAGAGATCATTGCTTTGCTTTATTCTCATTTCATTTTCATTTATTTTTATTTATTGCTGATATTTTACAGATTTTAATTTTTATTTTACAGATTTTAATTTAATTAATTTTTTCTTTATTGCTGATATTTTACTGATAAGAGATCCTTGTTTTGCTTTATTTTCATTCCATTTCCATTTATTTTCATTTATTTCTGATATTTTACTGATAAGAGATCATTGTTTTGCTTTATTCTCATTTCATTTTCATTTATTTTTATTTATTGCTGATATTTTACAGATTTTAATTTTTATTTTACAGATTTTAATTTAATTAATTTTTTCTTTATTGCTGATATTTTACTGATAAGAGATCCTTGTTTTGCTTTATTTTCATTCCATTTTCATTTATTTTCATTTATTTCTGATATTTTACTGATAAGAGATCCTTGTTTTGCTTTATTTTCATTCCATTTTCATTTATTTTTATTTATTGCTGATATTTTGCAGATTTTAATTTTTATTTTACAGATTTTAATTTAATTAATTTTTTCTTTGCTCCCTGAAGGATCGAAGAGATTACCAGCCCTGGGCAAATGGGATCCTTTATCCGCCTGAAGCAGTTTTTGGAGGTAAAATCATGGCAAATTCTTTGCAAATTCTTGCAAATTATGGCATTCGAAATTACATTCTAAATGATTGCATTTAAAATTAATTGCATTCTGAATTCTTGCATTTGAAATAATTGCATTTGAAATTACTGGATTCCAAATTCTTGCATTTGAAATTACTGGATTTGAAATTCTTGCATTCGAAATTTTTGCATTTGAAATAATTGCATTCAGAAATTTTGCATTTGGAATTTTTGCATCGAAAATTAATGCATTTGGAATTACTAGATTTGAAATTACTGCATCTGAAATTATTGCATTTGAAATTATTAGATTTGAAATTACTGCATTTGAAATTATTACATGCGGAAATTTTGCATCTGAAATTATTGCATTTGAAATTACTAGATATGAAATTACTAGATTTGAAATTCTTGCATTCGGAATTCTTGCATTTGAAATTCTTGCATTTGAAATTCTTGCATTTGAAATTCTTGCATTTGAAATTACTAGATTTGAAATTATTGCATTCGGAATTATTACATCTGAAATTATTGCATTTGTAATTATTGCACTTGAAATTACTGGATTTGAATTTTTTGCATTCTAAATTATTGCATTTGAAATTACTGGATTTGAAATTTTGGATTCGGAATTCTTGCATCTGAAATTCTTGCATTTGAAATTTTTGCATTTGAAATTACTGGATTTGAAATTACTGGATTTGAAATTTTTGTATTCTAAATTATTGCATTTGAAATTACTGGATTTGAAATTATTGCATTCGGAATTCTTGCATTTGAAATTTTTGCATTTGAAATTACTGGATTTTAAATTTTTGCATTCTAAATTATTGCATTTGAAATTACTGGATTTGAAATTACTGGATTTGAAATTTTTGTATTCTAAATTATTGCATTTGAAATTACTGGATTTGAAATTTTTGCATTCGGAATTCTTGCATTTGAAATTCTTGCATTTGAAATTACTGGATTTTAAATTTTTGCATTCTAAATTATTGCATTTGAAATTATTGCATTTGAAATTACTGGATTTGAAATTTTTGCATTCTAAATTTTTGCATTTGAAATTATTGCATTTGAAATTCTGGATTTTAAATTTTTGCATTCTAAATTATTGCATTTGAAATTACTGGATTTGAAATTTTTGTATTCTAAATTATTGCATTTGAAATTTTTGCATTTGAAATTACTGGATTTGAAATTTTTGCATTCTAAATTTTTGCATTTGAAATTACTGCATTTGAAATTATTGCATTTGAAATTTCTGCATTTGAAATTTCTGCATTCTAAATAATTGCATTTGAAATTACTAGATTTGAAATTATTGCATTTGGAAATTTTGCATTCTAAATTACTGATTTTCAAATTACTGCATTTGAAATTATCGTGTTTGAAATGATTGTATTTTAAATTATTGCATTCCAAATTGCTGCATTTGAAAAGATTTTGAATTTATAATAATAATGATAATAATAATTTCATTATAATTTCATTTCCATCCTTATAAGGATCGTTTTGGGGAAATTCTTGCATTTGAAATTTTGCATTCTAAATTTTTGCATTTGAAATTACTGCATTCGGAGATTTTGCATTTGAAATTATTGCATTTGAAATTACTGGATTTGAAATTTTTGCATTCTAAATTATTCAGAAATTATTCAGAAATTTTGCATTTGGAATTCTTGCATTCTTAATTACTGCCTTTGAAATTATCGTATTTTAAATTATCGCATTCCAAATTACTGCATTTGAAAAGCTTTTGAATTGATAATAATAATGATAATAATAATTTCATTCTAATTTCATTTCCATCATTATAAGGATCGTTTTTGGGAATGTATAGCAGCAAATTCTTATTATTGTTGTTGTTTTGTTTTGTTGTTTTGTATTATTTTTATTCTTAATTATTATTATTATTATTATTATTATTATTATTATATTGTTGTTTTGTTTGTTTTGTTTTGTTTTGTTTTGTTGTTTTGTATTATTTTTATTCTTAATATTTATTATTATTATTATTATTATTATTATTATTATTATTACTATTATTATTATATTGTTGTTTTGTTTGTTTTGTTTTGTTTTGTTGTTTTGTATTATTTTTATTCTTAATATTTATTATTATTATTATTATTATTATTATTATTATTATTATTACTATTATTATTATATTGTTGTTTTTTTTGTTTTGTTTTGTTTTGTTGTTTTGTATTATTTTTATTCTTAATATTTATTATTATTATTATTATTATTATTATATTGTTGTTTTGTATTATTATTATATTGTTGTTTTGTATTTATTCTTAATATTTATTATTATTATTATTATTATTACTATTATTATTATATTGTTTTGTTTGTTTTGTTTTGTTTTGTTGTTTTGTATTATTTTTCTTAATATTTATTATTATTATTATTATTATTATTATTATTATATTGTTGTTTTGTATTATTATTATATTGTTGTTTTGTATTTATTCTTAATATTTATTATTATTATTATTATTATTATTATATTATATTGTTGTTTTGTTTTGTTTTGTATTATTTTTATTCTCAATATTTATTATTATTATTATTATTTTAATATTATATTGTTTTTCTTGTTGTTGTTGTTGTTGTTGTTGTTGTTGTTGTTGTTATTATTATTATCTTTTCCCAGGAATCTTTGCGGCGGAACGAAATCCCCCTCCCCAAGGGCTTCCTGCCCCCGTCCTTTTGGAGGTCGTGACCCTGCCCCCCCCGATTTTCCGGAACGTTCCGGAGTCGTTTCCGTCAAAATAGGAAGAAACCGTCGAATTTGTCTTAATTTTTTTTTGGGGGGGGGAGGACGAAAAATGGGATTTTTTGCCGCTTTTCCTGGGAAATTTAATTTGACGCTCCCCGTTTTATCCGGAAAGTTCCCTGATAGTCCTCCATTTCTGAACTGTCCTAAAGTTAAAAATTCAATTTAAATTTGGAAGGATGAAATGTAAAAATTAAATTTGCATTGAATGATTAAGGGATGAAAGTTGAAAATTAAATTTCAACTTCATTTTTAAAGGGTTAAATTTAAAAATTAAATGTAAATTTAACGATTCAGGGATTAAATGTAAAAATCAAATTTACATTGAACGGTTAAAGGATTAAGTGTAAAAATTAAATTTAAACTTCATTATCAAAGGGTTAAATGTAAAATTTAAATTTAATTTTTACACAATCCTTTAGTAATTCAAATTTAATTTTTAAGTTTCATCCTTTAATAATTAAATTTAAATTTTACATTTAATCCTTTGATAATTAAGTTTAAATTTAATTTTTACCTTTAATCCTTTAATCATTCAATGTAAATTTGATTTTTACATTTAATCCCTGAATCATTAAATTTAAGTTTAATTTTTAAATTTAAGCCTTTAAAAATTCAATTTAAATTTGGAAGGATGAAAAGTAAAAATTAAATTTGCATTGAATGATTAAGGGATGAAAGTTGAAAATTAAATTTCAACTTCATTTTTAAAGGGTTAAATTTAAAAATTAAATGTAAATTTAACGATTCAGGGATTAAATGTAAAAATCAAATTTACATTGAACGGTTAAAGGATTAAATGTAAAAATTAAATTTAAACTTCATTATCAAAGGATTAAATGTAAAATTTAAATTTAAATTTAATTTTTACATTCAGTCCTTTAGTAATTCAATTTTTAAGTTTAATCCTTTAATAATTAAATTTAAATTTTACATTTAATCCTTTGATAATTAAGTTTAAATTTAATTTTTACCTTTAATCCTTTAATCATTCAATGTAAATTTGATTTTTACATTTAATCCCTGAATCATTAAATTTAAGTTTAATTTTTAAATTTAAGCCTTTAAAAATTCAATTTAAATTTAATTTTCAACTTTCATCCCTTAATCATCAAATGCAAATTTAATTTTTACATTTAATCATTCAATGTAAATTTGATTTTTACATTTAATCCCTGATTCATTAAATTTAAGTTTAATTTTTAAATTTAAGCCTTTAAAAATTCAATTTAAATTTAATTTTCAACTTTCATCCCTTAATCATCAAATGCAAATTTAATTTTTACATTTCATCCTTCAAAATTCAATTTAAATTTAATTTTTAAATTTCGCCCTTTCGTCGTTACTTTTGAATTGAATTGTCATTGTATTCGCCGGAAATAAAGAAATTTTTATTTACTTTTGGAGAATGTTGGAAGGAAATAAAGAAAATTTAATCTACTTTTGGAGAATGTTGGAAGGAAATAAAGAAATTTTTATTGACTTTTGGAGAATGTTGGAAGGAAATAAAGAAATTTTTATCGACTTTTGGAGAATGTTCTGGAAATACGTGTTACTTTTGGAGAATGTTCTGGAACCGCTTGGAATCTTAAAATGGAAGTTTCTGGAAGCCGACTTTTCTGTGGATTTCAAGAAGGTTCCGGAAGGAGGGGGTTCCAGAGGGTTCCGGAAGGAGGGATTTCAAGAAGGTTCCAGGATTTCCAGGGGGTTCTGGATTCTGGGATTTCCAGGGGGTTCTGGATTCTGGGATTTCCAGAGGGTTCCGGAAGGAGGGGTTTCAAGAAGGTTCTGGAAGGGGGCATTTCAAGAAGGTTCCGGGATTTCCAGGGGGTTCTGGATCCCCAAATTTCTAGGGGGTTCTGGATCCCCAAATTTCTAGGGGGTTCTGGATTCCGGGATTTCCAGGGGGTTCCGGAAGGAGGGGTTTCAAGAAGGTTCTGGAAGGGGGCATTTCAAGAAGGTTCCGGGATTTCCAGGGGGTTCTGGATCCCCAAATTTCTAGGGGGTTCTGGATTCCGGGATTTCCAGGGGGTTCCAGAAGGAGGGATTTCTAGGGGGTTCCAGAAGGAGGGATTTCTAGGGGATTCCAGGATTTCCAGGGGGTTCCGGAAGGAAGGATTTCTAGGGGGTTCCGGGATTTCCAGGGGGTTCCGGAATGAGGTGTTTCGAGGGGTTTCTGGATTTCCATGGGATTCCGGAAGGAGGGATTTCCAGGGGGTTCCAGAAAGAGGGATTTAAAGGGGGTTCCGGAAGAAGGGATTTCTAGGGGGTTCCGGGATTTCCAGGGGGTTCCGGAATGAGGTGTTTCAAGGGGTTTCTGGATTTCCATGGGATTCCGGAAGGAGGGATTTCCAGGGGGTTCCAGAAAGAGGGATTTGAAGGTGGTTCCGGAAGGAGGGATTTCTAGGGGGTTCTGGGATTTCCAGGGGGTTCCGGAAGAAGGGATTTCTAGGGGCTTCCGGGATTTCCAGGGGGTTCCGGAATGAGGTGTTTCGAGGGGTTTCTGGATTTCCATGGGATTCCGGAAGGAGGGATTTCCAGGGGGTTCCAGAAAGAGGGATTTAAAGGGGGTTCCGGAAGAAGGGATTTCTAGGGGGTTCCGGGATTTCCATGGGATTCTGGAAGGAGGGATTTCCAGGGGGTTCCAGAAAGAGGGATTTGAAAGGGTTCCGGAAGGAGGTGTTTCGAAGGGGTTTCTGGATTTCCATGGGATTCTGGAAGGAGGGATTTCCAGGGGGTTCTAGAAAGAGGGATTTAAAGGGGGTTCCGGAAGGAGGGATTTCTAGGGGGTTCTGGGATTTCCAGGGGGTTCCGGAAGGAGGTGTTTCAAGGGGTTTCTGGATTTCCATGGGATTCCGGAAGGAGGGATTTCCAGGGGGTTCCAGAAAGAGGGATTTGAAAGGGTTCCGGAAGGAGGTGTTTCGAAGGGGTTTCTGGATTTCCATGGGATTCCGGAAGGAGGGTTTTCCAGGGGGTTCCAGAAAGAGGGATTTAAAGGGGGTTCCGGAAGAAGGGATTTCTAGGGGGTTCCGGGATTTCCAGGGGGTTCCGGAATGAGGTGTTTCAAGGGATTTCTGGATTTCCATGGGATTCTGGAAGGAGGGTTTTCCAGGGGGTTCCAGAAAGAGGGATTTGAAAGGGTTCCGGAAGGAGGTGTTTCAAGGGGTTTCTGGATTTCCATGGGATTCCGGAAGGAGGGATTTCCAGGGGGTTCTAGAAAGAGGGATTTGAAGGTGGTTCCGGAAGGAGGGATTTCTAGGGGGTTCCGGGATTTCCAGGGGGTTCCGGAATGAGGTGTTTTGAGGGGTTTCTGGATTTCCATGGGATTCCGGAAGGAGGGATTTCCAGGGGGTTCCAGAAAGAGGGATTTGAAGGTGGTTCCGGAAGGAGGGATTTCTAGGGGGTTCTGGGATTTCCAGGGGGTTCCGGAAGGAGGTGTTTCAAGGGGTTTCTGGATTTCCATGGGATTCCAGAAAGAGGGATTTGAAAGTGTTCCGGAAGGAGGTGTTTCGAGGGGTTTCTGGATTTCCATGGGATTCCGGAAGGAGGGATTTCCAGGGGGTTCCGGGATTTCCAGGGGGTTCCAGAAGGAGGTGTTTCGAAGGGTTTCTGGATTTCAATGGGATTCTGGAAGGAGGGATTTCCAGGGGGTTCCGGGATTTCCAGGGGGTTCTGGATTCTGGGATTTCCAGGGGTTCTGGATTCCCAAATTTCTAGGGGGTTCTGGATTCCGGGATTTCTAGGGGGTTCTGGATTTCAAGGGGATTCTGGAAGGTGTTGTTTCCAGGGGGTTCCGGATCTCCAGGGGGTTCTGGATTTCCAGAGGATTCCGGGAGGAAGGATTGGAAGGGGATTCTGGAAGGAGGGATTTCTAGGGGTTTCTGGGATTTCCAGGGGGTTCTGGATCCCCAAATTTCTAGGGGGTTCTGGATTCCGGGATTTCTAGGGGGTTCCGGATTTCAAGGGGATTCTGGAAGGAGGAGTTTCCAGGGGGTTCCGGATCTCCAGGGGGTTCTGGATTTCCAGAGGATTCCGGGAGGAAGGATTGGAAGGGGATTCTGGAAGGAGGGATTTCTAGGGGTTTCTGGGATTTCCAGGGGGTTCTGGATCCCCAAATTTCTAGGGGGTTCTGGATTCCGGGATTTCTAGGGGGTTCCAGATTTCAAGGGGATTCTGGAAGGAGGAGTTTCCAGGGGGTTCCGGATCTCCAGGGGGTTCTGGATTTCCAGAGGATTCCGGGAGGAAGGATTGGAAGGGGATTCTGGAAGGAGGGATTTCTAGGGGTTTCTGGGATTTCCAGGGGGTTCTTGATTCCAGGATTTCCAGGGGGTTCCGGAAGGATTTCTAGGGGGTTCTGGAAGGAGGAGTTTGAAGGGGGCTCTGGGATTTCCAGGGGGTTCCGGAAGGATAGATTCCCAGGGGATTCCGGATTTCCAGGGGGTTCCGGAAGGAGAGGTTTCAAGAAGGTTCCGGAAGGAGAGATTTCAAGGAGGTTCCGGGATTTCCAGGGGGTTCTGGATCCCCAAATTTCTAGGGGGTTCTGGATTCCGGGATTTCTAGGGGGTTCTGGATTTCAAGGGGATTCTGGAAGGAGGAGTTTCCAGGGGGTTCCGGATCTCCAGGGGGTTCCGGATTTCCAGAGGATTCCGGGAGGAAGGATTGGAAGGGGATTCTGGAAGGAGGGATTTCTAGGGGTTTCTGGGATTTCCAGGGGGTTCTTGATTCCAGGATTTCCAGGGGGTTCCGGAAGGATTTCTAGGGGGTTCCGGAAGGAGGAGTTTGAAGGGGGCTCTGGGATTTCCAGGGGGTTCTGGAAGGATAGATTCCCAGGGGATTCCGGATTTCCAGGGGGTTCCGGAAGGAGAGGTTTCAAGAAGGTTCCGGAATTTCCAGGGGGTTCGGGATCCCCAAATTTCTAGGGGGTTCTGGATTCCGGGATTTCTAGGGGGTTCTTGATTCCAGGATTTCCAGGGGGTTCCGGAATGATTTCTAGGGGGTTCCGGAAGGAGGAGTTTGAAGGGGGCTCTGGGATTTCCAGGGGGTTCCGGAAGGATAGATTCCCAGTGGATTCCGGATTTCCAGGGGGTTCCGGAAGGAGAGATTTCAAGAAGGTTCCGGGATTTCCAGGGGGTTCTGGATCCCCAAATTTCTAGGGGGTTCTGGATCCCCAAATTTCTAGGGGGTTCTTGATTCCAGGATTTCCAGGGGGTTCTGGAAGGATTTCTAGGGGGTTCCGGAAGGAGGAGTTTGAAGGGGGCTCTGGGATTTCCAGGGGGTTCCGGAAGGATAGATTCCCAGGGGATTCCGGATTTCCAGGGGGTTCCGGAAGGAGAGGTTTCAAGAAGGTTCCGGAAGGAGAGATTTCAAGAAGGTTCCGGGATTTCCAGGGGGTTCTGGATCCCCAAATTTCTAGGGGGTTCTGGATTCCGGGATTTCTAGGGGGTTCCAGATTTCAAGGGGATTCTGGAAGGAGGAGTTTCCAGGGGGTTCCGGATCTCCAGGGGGTTCCGGATTTCCAGAGGATTCCGGGAGGAAGGATTGGAAGGGGATTCTGGAAGGAGGGATTTCTAGGGGGTTCCGGGGTTTCCGGAAGGAGGGATTTCTAGGGGGTTCTGGGATTTCCAGGGGGTTCTTGATTCCAGGATTTCCAGGGGTTCCGGATTTCCAGAGGATTCCGGAAGGATTTGAATGGGATTCCGGAAGGAGGGATTTCTAGGGGGTTCCGGGATTTTCGTGGGGTTCTTGATTCCAGCATTTCCAGGCGGGTCCGGAAAGAGGGGGTTCCGGAAGGAAGGATTTCTAAAGGGTTCCGGAAGGAGGGGGTTCCAGAGGGTTCTGGAAGGAGGGATTTCAAGAAGGTTCTGGAAGGAGGGATTTCAAGAAGGTTCCGGGATTTCCAGGGGGTTCTAGATTCTGGGATTTCCAGGGGGTTCTGGATCCCCAAATTTCTAGGGGGTTCTGGATTCCGGGGTTTCTAGGGGGGTCCGGATTTCCAGAGGATTCTGGGAGGAAGGATTTGAAGGGGATTCTGGAAGGAGGGATTTCTAGGGTTCCGGGATTTCCAGGGGGTTCTAGATTCTGGGATTTCCAGGGGGTTCTGGATCCCCAAATTTCTAGGGGGTTCTGGATTCCGGGGTTTCTAGGGGGGTCCGGATTTCCAGAGGATTCTGGGAGGAAGGATTTGAAGGGGATTCTGGAAGGAGGGATTTCTAGGGTTCCGGGATTTCCAGGGGGTTCTGGATTCTGGGATTTCCAGGGGGTTCTGGATCCCCAAATTTCTAGGGGGGGTCCGGATTTCCAGAGGATTCTGGGAGGAAGGATTTGAAGGGGATTCTGGAAGGAGGGATTTCTAGGGTTCCGGGATTTCCAGGGGGTTCTAGATTCTGGGATTTCCAGGGGGTTCTGGATCCCCAAATTTCTAGGGGGTTCTGGATTCCGGGGTTTCTAGGGGGTTCCGGAAGGAAGGATTTCTAGGGGGTTCCGGGATTTCCTCTTCCTCCCTCTATAAGGAAAATAGGGACCTCCTCTTCCTCCCTCTATAATGAAAATAGAGACCTACTATTCCCCTCTCTATAATTAAAATAGGGACCTCCTCTTCCTC
Source organism: Podarcis erhardii (assembly GCF_964252035.2). Taxonomy (NCBI): domain Eukaryota; kingdom Metazoa; phylum Chordata; class Lepidosauria; order Squamata; family Lacertidae; genus Podarcis; species Podarcis erhardii. The sequence goes on along the minus strand of NC_138504.1, from coordinate 51,301,160 downwards.
TATGATGAAAATAGGGACCTCCTATTCCATCCTCTATAAGGAAAATAGAGACCTCCTCTTCCTCCCTCTATAAGGAAAATAGAGACCTCCTCTTCCTCCCTCTATAATGAAAATAGAGACCTACTATTCCCCTCTCTATAATTAAAATAGGGACCTCCTCTTCCTCTATGATGAAAATAGGGACCTCCTATTCCATCCTCTATAAGGAAAATAGAGACCTCCTCTTCCTCCCTCTATAAGGAAAATAGAGACCTCCTCTTCCTCCCTCTATAAGGAAAATAGGGACCTCCTCTTCCTCCCTCTATAATGAAAATAGAGACCTCCTTTTCTTCTCTATAATGAAAATAGAGACGTCCTCTTCCTCCCTCTATAAGGAAAATAGAGACCTCCTATTCCTCCCTCTATAAGGAAAATAGGGACCTCCTCTTCCTCCCTCTATGATGAAAATAGAGACCTCCTCTTCCTCCCTCTATAATGAAAATAGAGACCTCCTCTTCCTCCCTCTATAATGAAAATAGGGACCTCCTCTTCCTCCCTCTATAAGGAAAATAGAGACCTCCTCTTCCTCTATAATGAAAATAGAGACCTACTATTCCCCTCTCTATAATTAAAATAGGGACCTCCTCTTCCTCCCTATATAAGGAAAATAGGGACCTCCTCTTCCCTATATAATGAAAATAAAGACCTCCTCTTCCTCCCTCTATAATGAAAATAGAGACCTCCTCTTCCTCCCTCTATAAGGAAAATAGAGACCTCCTCTTCCTCCCTCTAGGAATTTCTAGGAGGTTCCGGGATTTCCAGGGGGTTCCGGAAGGAGGGATTTCTAGGGGGTTCTGGGATTTCCAGGGGGTTCTTGATTCCAGGATTTCCTGGGGTTCCGGATTTCCAGAGGATTCCGGAAGGATTTGAATGGGATTCCGTAAGGAGGGATTTCTAGGGGGTTCCGGGATTTTCGTGGGGTTCTTGATTCCAGGATTTCCAGGCGTGTCCGGAAGGAGGGGGTTCCGGAAGGAAGGATTTCTAAAGGGTTCCGGAAGGAGGGGGTTCCAGCGGGTTCTGGAAGGAGGGATTTCAAGAAGGTTCTGGAAGGAGGGATTTCAAGAAGGTTCCGGGATTTCCAGGGGGTTCTAGATTCTGGGAATTTCCAGGGGGTTCTGGATCCCCAAATTTCTAGGGGGTTCTGGATTCCGGGGTTTCTAGGGGGTTCCGGATTTCCAGAGGATTCTGGGAGGAAGGATTTGAAGGGGATTCTGGAAGGAGGGATTTCTAGGGTTCCGGGATTTCCAGGGGGTTCTAGATTCTGGGATTTCCAGGGGTTCTGGATCCCCAAATTTCTAGGGGGTTCTGGATTCTGGGATTTCCAGGGGGTTCCGGAAGGAAGGATTTCTAGGGGGTTCCGGGATTTCCTCTTCCTCCCTCTATAATGAAAATAGAGACCTCCTCTTCCTCCCTCTATAATGAAAATAGAGACCTCCTCTTCCTCCCTCTATAAGGAAAATAGGGACCTCCTCTTCCTCCCTCTATGATGAAAATAGGGACCTCCTATTCCATCCTCTATAAGGAAAATAGAGACCTCCTCTTCCTCCCTCTATAATGAAAATACAGACCTCCTCTTCCTCTATAATGAAAATAGAGACCTCCTCTTCCTCCCTCTATAATGAAAATAGGGACCTCCTCTTCCTCCCTCTATAAGGAAAATAGGGACCTCCTCTTCCTCCGTATATAAGGAAAATAGAGACCTCCTATTCCTCCCTCTATAATGAAAATAGAGACCTCCTCTTCCTCCCTCTATAAGAAAATTAGGGACCTCCTCTTCCTCCCTCGATAATGAAAATAGAGACCTCCTCTTCCTCCCTCTATAAGGAAAATAGGGACCTCCTCTTCCTACCTCTATAATGAAAATAGAGACCTCCTCTTCCTCCCTCTATAATGAAAATAGAGACCTCCTCTTCCTCCCTCTATAATGAAAATAGAGACCTCCTCTTCCTCCCTCTATAAGGAAAATAGGGACCTCCTATTCCTCCCTCTATAAGGAAAATAGAGACCTCCTCTTCCTCCCTCTATAAGGAAAATAGGGACCTCCTCTTCCTCCCTCTATAAGGAAAATAGAGACCTCCTCTTCCTCCCTCTATAAGGAAAATAGGGACCTCCTCTTCCTCCCTATATAAGGAAAATAGAGACCTCCTCTTCCTCCCTATATAAGGAAAATAGGGACCTCCTCTTCCTCCCTATATAAGGAAAATAGAGACCTCCTATTCCTCCCTCTATAATGAAAATAGGGACCTCCTCTTCCTCCCTCTATAAGGAAAATAGGGACCTCCTCTTCCTCCCTCTATAAGGAAAATAGAGACCTCCTATTCCTCCCTCTATAATGAAAATAGGGACCTCCTATTCCTCCCTCTATAAGGAAAATAGGGACCTCCTATTCCTCCCTCTATAAGGAAAATAGAGACCTCCTATTCCTCCCTATATAAGGAAAATAGAGACCTCCTCTTCCTCCCTCTATAAGGAAAATAGGGACCTCCTCTTCCTCCCTATATAATGAAAATAGAGACCTCCTCTTCCTCCCTCTATAATGAAAATAGAGACCTTCTCTTCCTCCCTCTATAATGAAAATAGAGACCTCCTCTTCCTCCCTCTATAAGGAAAATAGAGACCTCCTCTTCCTCCCTCTATAAGGAAAATAGGGACCTCCTCTTCCTCCCTATATAAGGAAAATAGAGACCTCCTCTTCCTCCCTATATAAGGAAAATAGGGACCTCCTCTTCCTCCCTATATAAGGAAAATAGAGACCTCCTATTCCTCCCTCTATAATGAAAATAGGGACCTCCTCTTCCTCCCTCTATAAGGAAAATAGGGACCTCCTCTTCCTCCCTCTATAAGGAAAATAGAGACCTCCTATTCCTCCCTCTATAATGAAAATAGGGACCTCCTATTCCTCCCTCTATAAGGAAAATAGGGACCTCCTATTCCTCCCTCTATAAGGAAAATAGAGACCTCCTATTCCTCCCTATATAAGGAAAATAGAGACCTCCTCTTCCTCCCTCTATAAGGAAAATAGGGACCTCCTCTTCCTCCCTATATAATGAAAATAGAGACCTCCTCTTCCTCCCTCTATAATGAAAATAGAGACCTTCTCTTCCTCCCTCTATAATGAAAATAGAGACCTCCTCTTCCTCCCTCTATAAGGAAAATAGAGACCTCCTCTTCCTCCCTCTATAAGGAAAATAGAGACCTCCTATTCCTCCCTCTATAAGGAAAATAGAGACCTCCTCTTCCTGTATAAGGAAAATAGAGACCTCTTCCTCCCTCTATAAGGAAAATAGGGACCTCCTATTCCTCCCTCTATAATGAAAATAGAGACCTCCTCTTCCTCCCTCTATAAGGAAAATAGGGACCTCCTATTCCTCCCTCTATAAGGAAAATAGAGACCTCCTCTTCCTCCCTCTATAAGGAAAATAGAGACCTCCTCTTCCTCCCTCTATAAGGAAAATAGAGACCACCTCTTCCTCCCTCTATAATGAAAAAAGAGACCTCCTCTTCCTCCCTCTATAAGGAAAATAGAGACCTCCTCTTCCTCCCTATATAAGGAAAATAGAGACCTCCTCTTCCTCCCTCTATAAGGAAAATAGAGACCTCCTCTTCCTCCCTCTATAATGAAAAAAGAGACCTCCTCTTCCTCCCTCTATAAGGAAAATAGAGACCTCCTCTTCCTCCCTCTATAAGGAAAATAGAGACCTCCTATTCCTCCCTCTATAAGGAAAATAGGGACCTCCTCTTCCTCCCTCTATGATGAAAATAGAGACCTCCTCTTCCTCCCTCTATAAGGAAAATAGGGACCTCCTCTTCCTCCCTCTATAAGGAAAATAGAGACCTCCTCTTCCTCCCTCTATAAGGAAAATAGGGACCTCCTCTTCCTCCCTCTATAAGGAAAATAGGGACCTCCTCTTCCTCCCTCTATAAGGAAAATAGAGACCTCCTCTTCCTCCCTCTATAAGGAAAATAGAGACCTCCTCTTCCTCCCTCTATAAGGAAAATAGGGACCTCCTCTTCCTCCCTCTATAAGGAAAATAGGGACCTCCTCTTCCTCCCTCTATAATGAAAATACAGACCTCCTATTCCTCCCTCTATAAGGAAAATAGAGACCTCCTCTTCCTGTATAAGGAAAATAGAGACCTCCTCTTCCTGTATAAGGAAAATAGAGACCTCTTCCTCCCTCTATAAGGAAAATAGAGACCTCCTCTTCCTCCCTCTATAAGGAAAATAGAGACCTCCTCTTCCTCCCTCTATAAGGAAAATAGAGACCTCCTCTTCCTCCCTCTATAAGGAAAATAGAGACCTCCTCTTCCTCTATAATGAAAATAGAGACCTACTATTCCCCTCTCTATAATTAAAATAGGGACCTCCTCTTCCTCCCTATATAAGGAAAATAGGGACCTCCTCTTCCCTATATAATGAAAATAAGGACCTCCTATTCCTCCCTATATAAGGAAAATAGAGACCTCCTCTTCCTCCCTCTATAAGGAAAATAGAGACCTCCTCTTCCTCCCTCTATAAGGAAAATAGAGACCTCCTCTTCCTCCCTCTATAAGGAAAATAGGGACCTTGTCTTCCTCCCTATATAAGGAAAATAGAGACCTCCTCTTCCTCCCTCTATAATGAAAATAGGGACCTCCTCTTCCTCCCTATATAAGGAAAATAGAGACCTCCTATTCCTCCCTCTATAATGAAAATAGGGAGCTCCTCTTCCTCCCTCTATAAGGAAAATAGAGACCTCCTCTTCCTCCCTATATAAGGAAAATAGAGACCTCCTCTTCCTCCCTCTATAATGAAAATAGAGACCTCCTATTCCTCCCTCTATAAGGAAAATAGAGACCTCCTCTTCCTGTATAAGGAAAATAGAGACCTCCTCTTCCTGTATAAGGAAAATAGAGACCTCTTCCTCCCTCTATAAGGAAAATAGGGACCTCCTCTTCCTCCCTATATAATGAAAATAGAGACCTCCTCTTCCTCCCTCTATAAGGAAAATAGGGACCTCCTCTTCCTCCCTCTATAAGGAAAATAGGGACCTCCTCTTCCTCCCTCTATAAGGAAAATAGAGACCTCCTCTTCCTCCCTCTATAAGGAAAATAGAGACCTCCTCTTCCTCCCTCTATAAGGAAAATAGGGACCTCCTCTTCCTCCCTCTATAAGGAAAATAGGGACCTCCTCTTCCTCCCTCTATAATGAAAATACAGACCTCCTCTTCCTCCCTCTATAAGGAAAATAGAGACCTCCTCTTCCTCCCTCTATAAGGAAAATAGAGACCTCCTCTTCCTCCCTCTATAAGGAAAATAGAGACCTCCTCTTCCTCCCTCTATAAGGAAAATAGAGACCTCCTCTTCCTCTATAATGAAAATAGAGACCTACTATTCCCCTCTCTATAATTAAAATAGGGACCTCCTCTTCCTCCCTATATAAGGAAAATAGGGACCTCCTCTTCCTCTATAATGAAAATAGAGACCTACTATTCCCCTCTCTATAATTAAAATAGGGACCTCCTCTTCCTCCCTATATAAGGAAAATAGGGACCTCCTCTTCCCTATATAATGAAAATAAGGACCTCCTATTCCTCCCTATATAAGGAAAATAGAGACCTCCTCTTCCTCCCTCTATAAGGAAAATAGAGACCTCCTCTTCCTCCCTCTATAAGGAAAATAGAGACCTCCTCTTCCTCCCTCTATAAGGAAAATAGGGACCTCGTCTTCCTCCCTATATAAGGAAAATAGAGACCTCCTCTTCCTCCCTCTATAATGAAAATAGAAACCTCCTCTTCCTCCCTCTATAATGAAAATAGGGACCTCCTCTTCCTCCCTCTATAAGGAAAATAGAGACCTCCTATTCCTCTCTATAATGAAAATAGAGACCTCCTATTCCTCCCTCTATAAGGAAAATAGAGACCTCCTCTTCCTCCCTCTATAAGGAAAATAGAGACCTCCTCTTCCTCCCTCTATAATGAAAATAGAGACCTCCTCTTCCTCCCTCTATAAGGAAAATAGAGACCTCCTCTTCCTCCCTCTATAAGGAAAATAGAGACCTCCTCTTCCTCCCTCTATAAGGAAAATAGGGACCTCCTATTCCTCCCTCTATAAGGAAAATAGGGACCTCCTCTTCCTCCCTATATAAGGAAAATAGGGACCTCCTCTTCCTCCCTCTATAAGGAAAATAGGGACCTCCTCTTCCTCCCTCTATAAGGAAAATAGGGACCTCCTCTTCCTCCCTGTATAAGGAAAATAGAGACCTCCTCTTCCTCCCTCTATAAGGAAAATAGGGACCTCCTCTTCCTCTATGATGAAAATAGAGACCTCCTCTTCCTCCCTCTATAAGGAAAATAGGGACCTCCTCTTCCTCCCTATATAATGAAAATAGAGACCTCCTCTTCCTCCCTCTATAATGAAAATAGAGACCTCCTCTTCCTCCCTCTATAATGAAAATAGAGACCTCCTCTTCCTCCCTCTATAATGAAAATAGGGACCTCCTCTTCCTCCCTCTATAAGGAAAATAGAGACCTCCTATTCCTCTCTATAATGAAAATAGAGACCTCCTATTCCTCCCTCTATAATGAAAATAGAGACCTCCTCTTCCTCCCTCTATAAGGAAAATAGAGACCTCCTCTTCCTCCCTCTATAATGAAAATAGAGACCTCCTCTTCCTCCCTCTATAAGGAAAATAGAGACCTCCTCTTCCTCCCTCTATAAGGAAAATAGAGACCTCCTCTTCCTCCCTCTATAAGGAAAATAGGGACCTCCTCTTCCTCCCTCTATAAGGAAAATAGAGACCTCCTCTTCCTCCCTCTATAAGGAAAATAGAGACCTCCTATTCCTCCCTCTATAAGGAAAATAGGGACCTCCTCTTCCTCCCTATATAAGGAAAATGGAGACCTCCTCTTCCTCCCTCTATAAGGAAAATAGAGACCTCCTCTTCCTCCCTCTATAAGGGAAATAGAGACCTCCTCTTCCTCCCTCTATAAGGAAAATAGGGACCTCCTCTTCCTCCCTCTATAAGGAAAATAGAGACCTCCTCTTCCTCCCTCTATAAGGAAAATAGAGACCTCCTCTTCCTCCCTCTATAATGAAAATAGAGACCTCCTCTTCCTCCCTATATAATGAAAATAGAGACCTCCTATTCCTCCCTCTATAATGAAAATAGAGACCTCCTCTTCCTCCCTCTATAATGAAAATAGAGACCTCCTCTTCCTCCCTCTATAAGGAAAATAGAGACCTCCTCTTCCTCCTTCTATAATGAAAATAGGGACCTCCTCTTCCTCCCTATATAAGGAAAATAGAGACCTACTATTCCCCTCTCTATAATTAAAATAGGGACCTCCTCTTCCTCTATGATGAAAATAGGGACCTCCTCTTCCATCCTCTATAAGGAAAATAGAGACCTCCTCTTCCTCCCTATATAAGGAAAATAGAGACCTCCTCTTCCTCCCTATATAAGGAAAATAGAGACCTCCTCTTCCTCCCTCTATAATGAAAATAGAGACCTCCTCTTCCTCCCTCTATAATGAAAATAGAGACCTCCTCTTCCTCCCTCTATAAGGAAAATAGAGACCTCCTCTTCCTCCCTCTATAAGGAAAATAGAGACCTCCTCTTCCTCCCTCTATAATGAAAATAGAGACCTCCTCTTCCTCCCTCTATAATGAAAATAGAGACCTCCTCTTCCTCCCTCTATAAGGAAAATAGAGACCTCCTATTCCTCCCTCTATAAGGAAAATAGGGACCTCCTCTTCCCTATATAATGAAAATAAAGACCTCCTATTCCTCCCTATATAATGAAAATAGAGACCTCCTATTCCTCCCTCTATAAGGAAAATAGGGACCTCCTCTTCCTCCCTCTATAAGGAAAATAGGGACCTCCTCTTCCTCCCTCTATAAGGAAAATAGGGACCTCCTCTTCCTCCCTATATAAGGAAAATAGAGACCTCCTCTTCCTCCCTATATAATGAAAATAGGGACCTATTCCTCCCTCTATAATGAAAATAGAGACCTCCTCTTCCTCCCTATATAAGGAAAATAGGGACCTCCTCTTCCTCCCTCTATAAGGAAAATAGAGACCTCCTCTTCCTCCCTCTATAAGGAAAATAGGGACCTCCTCTTCCTCCCTCTATAAGGAAAATAGAGACCTCCTCTTCCTCCCTCTATAAGGAAAATAGAGACCTCCTCTTCCTCCCTCTATAAGGAAAATAGAGACCTCCTCTTCCTCCCTCTATAATGAAAATAGAGACCTCCTATTCCTCTCTATAATGAAAATAGAGACCTACTATTCCCCTCTCTATAATTAAAATAGGGACCTCCTCTTCCTCTATGATGAAAATAGGGACCTCCTCTTCCATCCTCTATAAGGAAAATAGAGACCTCCTCTTCCTCCCTATATAAGGAAAATAGAGACCTCCTATTCCTCCCTATATAAGGAAAATAGAGACCTCCTCTTCCTCCCTCTATAATGAAAATAGAGACCTCCTCTTCCTCCCTCTATAATGAAAATAGAGACCTCCTCTTCCTCCCTCTATAAGGAAAATAGAGACCTCCTCTTCCTCCCTCTATAAGGAAAATAGAGACCTCCTCTTCCTCCCTCTATAATGAAAATAGAGACCTCCTCTTCCTCCCTCTATAATGAAAATAGAGACCTCCTCTTCCTCCCTCTATAAGGAAAATAGAGACCTCCTATTCCTCCCTCTATAAGGAAAATAGGGACCTCCTCTTCCCTATATAATGAAAATAAAGACCTCCTATTCCTCCCTATATAAGGAAAATAGAGACCTATTCCCTATATAAGGTGTTACCGGAAAGTCCGAGGGCTCTCTTGGACAAATGAAGACACCAACCAGAGCAAATCAGAGCAAAACAGCAGCCAGTAGGCCCGGTCTTTATTGAGAGAAAGACTGTCGCGACCGGACTCCCACCGCCCACGAGGTGAAGCAAGATGGAAGCCCCGAACAAAAGGAGACCCTGACTTTTATTAGTTGCTAATCCCCCAAGCCACACCCCCAGAATTACATCATATTTACATCATGATCACATTAAAATTAGGAGGAGTCGAGGAGGGGCTATACAGGTAATCCGAGTGTCCTGACACCTGGCCGGAGCCTCCTCTCCCCTCCCCACATGAGTCATTTTCAAGAACAAAAGAGAAGGGCGAGGTTTCCTGCCCCCCGAGGGGAATCCGGTCAGAGTCCTTTGTGAGAGTCCGCGCGGAATACACTAAAACATGCAGGTTATTGTGTCCCTGATAGCCTCCTGTCTGGGCCCATCACGATGGCCCTCAAGGTTGTCACGTCCGCTGGGAAGGGCCGCTGAGTACGTGACCGCTCGGTCGAGGGATTATGGTTGCCCCACATCAGGTCACCCCCCTTTGAGAGTCCTTGTAACCTGCAGTACAATAAAAGGGGTCCCCTGAAAAGCCGAGGTATGAGTGATTTTTGGTGAATTTATAAAGAATATTGTTCTTGAAGTTCAACGTACTTTCTTTCTTCGGAAGTTGCTTGCTACATTTTGATTAAATCAGTCGCAGTCCCCTTGTCTTGAGAGCTGTCCAAAGGTGAGGGGGAAAACCCTTGCCGCCTGCAGTACCAGCGAGGCCGCCGCGAGGGGCGCTGTTCGACAATGTTGATTGGCTGAGGCGGCCGCCGTTTAACCTAGAGTTCAGGCGGCCGGTCTACTCATAAGAAGGATAGAGCGATTCGGAGCGCTGTAGAGAAGAGCGGTCCGATTGGCGCTTCCTTATTTACGGAAGGCTTTTGAGAGATGACCCTCTAAAGATAGATAGATTCTTTATTGTCATTACACAAGTGCAACCTTGCACAAGTGCCACGGAATTGGATGCCATCCCTTAAAAACAACAACAGCAAAACAACAACAACCACCCAACAAACCACATTCCAGCCACACCCACACCCATCAAACTCCCAGGTCACACTATCGAGTTACGGCATTTAAGAAGGCCACAGCTCTTGGGTAGAAACTATTTTTCAGTCTATTTTTTTTTTTTATATATAATAATTTTTATTAAGTTTTCACAACATAAACATAACAACATAAACATAACAAGAAAAAATAACAATACAACATAGAAAAAGAAAAAACACAGATCATACAAACTTGAAGACTTCCCCATACCTCTCCTGTTCTGCACCCTTATTTCACAATTCTCTCTAGCAACCCTTCAGTCAATTTTTTCATATCACCTCCTTAAAACTTCTTCCCTGTGGTTTATAGTTTACAGCTGTAAATCTTTATTTCTTACCCCTCGACATCTTTTCAGTCCTTAATTTAACAACAATTCTCAAGATACACTTTAAATTTCTTCCAGTCCTCCTCCACCGCCTCCTTCCTCTGGTCACGGATTCTGCCGGTCATCTCTGCCAGTCCCATATATTCAATCACCTTCGTTTGCCATTCTTCCAGAGTGGGTAGTTCTTGCAACTTCCAATACTTTGCTAGTAGTATTCTTGCTGCTGTAGTGGCGTACATAAAAAAAGTCCTATCCTTCTTTGGTACCAATTGGCCCACCATACCCAAGAGAAAGGCCTCTGGTTTCTTAGGAAATGTCCACTTAAGGACTTTCTTAATTTCATTATAGATCATTTCCCAGTAGGTCTTAATCTTTGGGCAGGTCCACCAAAGGTGATAAAAGCTTCCTTCAGACTCTTTACATTTCCAACATTTATTGTCAGGCAGATGATAGATCTTAGCCAGCTTGACTGGGGTCATGTACCACCTATAGATCATTTTCATTATGTTTTCTTTCAAGGCAGAACATGCCGTAAATTTCATGCCGGTGGTCCATAACTGTTCCCAGTCAGCAAACATAATATCATGACCTACATCTTGCGCCCACTTAATCATTGCTGATTTTACCGTTTCATCCTGTACATTCCATTTCAGCAGTAGAAATGGAATTTCAGCAGTATTTTTCAGTCTATTTGTCCTCGACTTGATGTTTCGGTATCTCCTGCCAGAAGGCAGTAGGACAAACAGACTGTGTCCCGGGTGAGATGCATCCTGCAGGATATTGTTTGCTTTCCTAAGACAACGGGAACCGTACAGTTCTTCCAAAGATGGGAGGGGATGACCAATAATCCTTTGGGCTGTGGTTATGACCTTCTGGAGCACCTTCCTCTTCCTAGCTGGACAGCTGGAGAACCAGGCACAAATACAGGATGTGAGAATGCTCTCTATGGATTGGCTGAGGCGGCCGCCGTTTAACCTAGAGTTCAGGCGGCCGGTCTACTCATAAGAAGGATAGAGCGATTCGGAGCGCGGTCCGATTAGCGCTTCCTTATTTACGGAAGGCTTTTGAGAGATGACCCTCTAAAGCAGTGTTTCCCAACCTTTTTTGGGCAAAGGCACACTTGTTTCCTGGAAAAAATCTCAAGGCACACCACCATGAGAAAAGGTATAAAACATTAACTTAGAAAATGTATAAAAAATTAACACCCGAGGACACCAAAACCTGCATTCCTGTACCCGTGAAAATCTACGAAAGCAAAATGAACTCTGTGCCTCTATTGACTATATATAAAGTAACTCTCTTTCATAGGCATCAAATAAACACAAAGAATTTCCACCAGGCCTTTGGTCAGGGCGCAGCCTGACTCCCTCCTCTGGCAACCTGCTTAGAATCTTGCTTCATTAGTTGCCCTTCATTTGATTTTAAGAATGTAATATTTTTAGAATGTGTGAATATCTGATGGTTTGATTGTTGAGTGTTGTTAGCCGCCCTGAGCCCGGCTTTGGCTGGGGAGAGCGGGATAGAAATAAAATTTATTATTATTATTATTATTATTATTAGAATGACTTTCTTACGAAAGAGTAAGTGCCGTATTTTCCGTCCCATAGGACGCTCCGTCCCATTTCTCAAGACCTTTCCTTGCCTCCAGACAGCCCCCCAATCTTAAACAACTCCTAACCCACAATAATACTACAACCAGACCTAACACGGACACTGGCACCAGAGCCTGCACTAAACCCAGATGCCAACTTGGCTGCCACATCCACCCGGACAACACCATTCCTGGCCCCAACAACATCACACATACCATCTCAGGACTATTTAATTGTTCATCGTCTAACATTGTGTCTGCCATCAAATGCCAACAGTGTCCTTCAACTCTCTATATTGGACAAACAGGCCAGACCTTACGCCAAAGAATAAACGGACATAAATCGGACATCAGGAACCACAAGACAGAAAAACCAGTAGGAGAACATTTCCATCTCCCAGGACGTTCTATACAAGATCTCAAAGTAGCTGTTTTACTACAAAGGAATTTCAGAAAGAGACTGGAAAGAGAAGCTGCTGAATTGCAACTTATCACCAAACTCAAAACCATGGAGAGACCTGGTTTGAACAAAGACCTTGGATTCTTCTCTCATTATACATGACAAAGCCATTTTTCACCTTCTCTCTTTTTTTTTTTTTTGGTCATATAATTTTTATTATTAAACATGAGACATAAACCTAAAACAAGACAAACGACAACAACAACGAAAAATAATATATATATATACAGTAGTTTCACATCATTTTCATCACTACATTTTCTTTCACACTTCCCTCAGCTGTCCCGTAAATCATCCGTATTCGTCACTTTCATTCCGCATTCCTCAATCTTGTATTGACATTCTTTATCTCTTTTCCTCCTATTCCCTTTAATCAAGACTTATTCCTTTTTGACAGTGCTTCTTTAAATCCCTTAAGCGTCATCTTTCCTTTACTTCAGCATTCCAGATAATCTACAGATTTCTCCCAGTCCCCGGTGAATTTTGGGTCTCTTAAGTATCGAATCTTTCCTGTCAATTTCTCTAACTCTGCGTATTCTAACAATTTCGTTCTCCATTCCTCACTCTTGTATTGACATTATTTATCTCTTTTCCTCCTATTCCCTTTAATCAAGACTTATTCCTTTTTTACAGTGCTGCTTTAAATCCCTTAAGCGTCATCTTTCCTTTACTTCAGCATTCCAGATAATCTACAGATTTCTCCCAGTCCCCGATGAATTTTGGGTCTCTTAAGTATCGAATCTTTCCTGTCAATTTCTCTAACTCTGCGTATTCTAACAATTTCGTTCTCCATTCCTCAATCTCGTATTGACATTCTTTATCTCTTTTCCTCCTATTCCCTTTAATCAAGACTTATTCCTTTTTGACAGTGCTTCTTTAAATCCCTTAAGCGTCATCTTTCCTTTACTTCAGCATTCCAGATAATCTACAGATTTCTCCCAGTCCCCGGTGAATTTTGGGTCTCTTAAGTATCGAATCTTTCCTGTCAATTTCTCTAACTCTGCGTATTCTAACAATTTCGTTCTCCATTCCTCAATCTTGTATTGACATTCTTTATCTCTTTTCCTCCTATTCCCTTTAATCAAGACTTATTCCTTTTTGACAGTGCTTCTTGAAATCCCTTAAGCGTCATCTTTCCTTTACTTAAGCATTCCAGATAATCTACAGATTTCTCCCAGTCCCCGGTGAATTTTGGGTCTCTTAAGTATCTAATCTTTCCTGTCAATTTATCTAACTCTGCGTATTCTAACAATTTCGTTCTCCATTCCTCAATCTTGTATTGACATTCTTTATCTCTTTTCCTCCTATTCCCTTTAATCAAGACTTATTCCTTTTTTACAGTGCTTCTTTAAATCCCTTAAGCGTCATCTTTCCTTTACTTAAGCATTCCAGATAATCTACAGATTTCTCCCGGTCCCCGATGAATTTTTGGTCTCTTAAGTATCTAATCTTTCCTGTCAATTTCTCTAACTCTGCGTATTCTAACAATTTCGTTCTCCATTCCTCAATCTCGTATTGACATTATTTATCTCTTTTCCTCCTATTCCCTTTAATCAAGACTTATTCCTTTTTGACAGTGCTTCTTTAAATCCCTTAAGCGTCATCTTTCCTTTACTTAAGCATTCCAGATAATCTACAGATTTCTCCCAGTCCCCGATGAATTTTGGGTCTCTTAAGTATCGAATCTTTCCTGTCAATTTCTCTAACTCTGCGTATTCTAACAATTTCGTTCTCCATTCCTCAATCTCGTATTGACATTCTTTATCTCTTTTCCTCCTATTCCCTTTAATCAAGACTTATTCCTTTTTGACAAAACAAATTCCTTCCAGTAGCACCTTAAAGACCAACTAAGTCAGTTCTTGGTATGAGCTTTCGTGTGCATGCACACTTCTTCAGATACACTGAAACAGAAGTTTCCAGACCCTTCTATATAGGGAGAAGGTGGGGAGGGGGATTACTCAGAAGGGGGGTGGGAATGGGTGATTGGCAGATAGCTGCGATGAGCCTGTTGACGACTCTTAACGACTGCAATAGGTCTAGCAGGAAAAAGCAAGGGGTGAGAAGGTGAAAAATTCTTTAGACATGCAATCACAGCCGCAAGAGTCAGGAGACAACAGGAAATACCGACCATAGAGGATTGGAGAACGAAATTGTTAGAATACGCAGAGTTAGATAAATTGACAGGAAAGATTAGATACTTAAGAGACCAAAAATTCACCGGGGACTGGGAGAAATATGTAGATTATCTGGAATGCTTAAGTAAAGGAAAGATGACGCTTAAGGGATTTAAAGAAGCACTGTAAAAAAGGAATAAGTCTTGATTAAAGGGAATAGGAGGAAAAGAGATAAATAATGTCAATACAAGATTGAGGAATGGAGAACGAAATTGTTAGAATACGCAGAGTTAGATAAATTGACAGGAAAGATTAGATACTTAAGAGACCAAAAATTCATCGGGGACTGGGAGAAATCTGTAGATTATCTGGAATGCTTAAGTAAAGGAAAGATGACGCTTAAGGGATTTAAAGAAGCACTGTCAAAAAGGAATAAGTATTGATTAAAGGGAATAGGAGGAAAAGAGATAAATAATGTCAATACAAGATTGAGGAATGCGTAATGAAAGTGACGAATACGGATGATTTACGGGACAGCTGAGGGAAGTACGAAAGAAAATGTAGTGATGAAAATGATGTGAAACTACTGTATATATATATATTATTTTTCGTTGTTGTTGTCGTTTGTCTTGTTTTAGGTTTATGTCTCATGTTTAATAATAAAAATTATATGACAAAAAAAAAAAAGAGAGAGAAGGTGAAAAATGGCTTTGTCATGTATAATGAGAGAAGAATCCAAGGTCTTTGTTCAAACCAGGTCTCTCCATGGTTTTAAGTTTGGTGATAAGTTGTAATTCAGCAGCTTCTCTTTCCAGTCTATTTCTGAAATTCCTTTGTAGTAAAACAGCTACTTTGAGATCTTGTCTAGAATGTCCTGGGAGATTGAAATGTTCTCCTACTGGTTTCTCTGTCTTGTGATTCCTGATGTCCGATTTATGTCCGTTTATTCTTTGGCGTAAGGTCTGGCCTGTTTGTCCAATAGAGAGAGCTGAAGGACACTGTTGGCATTTGATGGCATACACAATCTTAGACGATGAGCAATTAAATAGTCCCGAGATGGTATGTGTGATGTTGTTGGGACCAGTAATGGTGTTGTCCGGGTGTATGTGGCAGCAAAGTTGGCATCTGGGTTTATTGCAGGCTCTGGTGCCAGTGTCCGTGTTAAGTCTGGTTGTAGTATTATTGTGGGTTAGGAGTTGTTTAAGATTGGGGGGCTGTCTGGAGGCAAGGAAAGGTCTTCCTCCCAGAGCTTGAGAAAGAGAACTGTCATTGTCCAGGAGAGGTTGCAGATCTCTGATGATGCGTTGTACTGTTTTAACTTGGGAGCTGTATGTGATGACTAGAGGTGTTCTGTTATTTTCTTTTTTGGGTCTGTCTTGCAGCAAGTTCTCTCTGGGTATCAGTCTGGCTCTGTTGATCTGTTGTCTAACTTCATCTGTTGGGTATTTTAGTTCTAAAAAGGTTATTGGACAAACAGGCCAGACCTTACGCCAAAGAATAAACGGACATAAATCCGACATCAGGAATCACAAGACAGAGAAACCAGTAGGAGAACATTTCAATCTCCCAGGACATTCTATACAAGATCTCAAAGTAGCTGTTTTACTACAAAAGAATTTCAGAAATAGACTGGAAAGAGAAGCTGCTGAATTGCAACTTATCACCAAACTCAAAACCATGGAGAGACCTGGTTTGAACAAAGACCTTGGATTCTTATCTCATTATACATGACAAAGCCATTTTTCACCTTTTCACCCCTTGCTTTTTCCTGCTAGACCTATTGCAGTCGTTAAGAGTCGTCAACAGGCTCATCACAGCTACCTGTCAATCACCCATTCCCACCCCCCTTCGGAGTAATCCCCCTCCCCACCTTCTCCCTATATAGAAGGGTCTGGAAACTTCTGTTTCAGTGTATCTGAAGAAGTGCGCATGCGCACGAAAACTCATACCTAGAACTGACTCAGTTGGTCTTTAAGGTGCTCCTGGAAGGAATTTTTTTATTTGGTTCCGTCCCATAGGACGCACCTACTTTTTTGAGGGGGGAAATAAAGGAAAATTTTTTTTCCTTTATTTCCCCCCAAAAAAACCAGGTCGGGGAACAGTGGGATGGCGGTGCTGCGCCTCCCCGCTGTCCCCCGAGCTTGTGGGGCTGGCCCCTGTCCGCCTGGCGCGAGGGGCGCTCGGCTTCAGGGCGCCCCCCGCGTCCGGCTACAGTCCGCAGCATGGGGAACCCTCTGTTTCAGGGAGCCCCATGCGCCCCCCCGGTGCGCAAGGCTGGCCAACACCAGCGCGGAGCACGGGGCGGCCTCCGGAGGGCGCCCCGTGCTCCGCGCTGGTGTTGGCAAGTCTTGCGCACCAGGGGATCTCCCCCCGGGAGCGCAAGGCTTGCGGGTGGCAGCCTGCAGCGCGGAGCACGGGGCGCCCTCCAGAGGCCGCCCCGTGCTCCGCGCTGGTGTTGGCCAGTCTTGCGCACCGGGGGAATCTCCCCCTGGGAGCGCAAGGCTTGCGGGCGTCAGCTGGCAGCGCGGAGCACGGGGCGCCCTTCGGAGGACGCCCCATGCTCCGCGCTGGTGTTGGCCAGCCTTGCGCACCCGGGGGATCTCCAAAATGGCGGCCGAGGGCTCGGCCAAGGCCCTTTGGAGGACGCCCCGGGCTCCGCACTGGTGTTGGCCAGTCTTGCGCACCGGGGGAATCTCCCCCTGGGAGCGCAAGGCTTGCGGGCGTCAGCTGGCAGCGCGGAGCACGGGGCGCCCTTCGGAGGACGCCCCATGCTCCGCGCTGGTGTTGGCCAGCCTTGCGCACCCGGGGGATCTCCAAAATGGCGGCCGAGGGCTCGGCCAAGGCCCTTCGGAGGACGCCCCGGGCTCCGCACTGGTGTTGGCCAGTCTTGCGCACCGGGGGATCTCCCCCCAAGAGCGCAAGGCCTGCGGGCGTCAGCTGGCAGCGCGGAGCACGGGGCGCCCTCCAGAGGACGCCCCATGCTCCGCGCTGGTGTTGGCCAGCCTTGCGCACCCGGGGGATCTCCAAAATGGCGGCCGAGGGCTCGGCCAAGGCCCTTCGGAGGACGCCCCGTGCTCCACACTGGTGTTGGCCAGCCTTGCGCACCCGGGGGATCTCCAAAATGGCGGCCGAGGGCTCGGCCAAGGCCCTTCGGAGGACGCCCCGTGCTCCGCGCTGGTGTTGGCCACTCTTGCGCACCGGGGGATCTCCCCCCAAGAGCGCAAGGCCTGCGGGCGTCAGCTGGCAGCGCGGAGCACGGGGCGCCCTTCGGAGGACGCCCCATGCTCCGCGCTGGTGTTGGCCAGTCTTGTGCACCGGGGGAATCTCCCCCCGGGAGCGCAAGGCTTGCGGGCGGCAGCTGGCAGCGCGGAGCACGCAGGTGTCTGCAAGCCTTGCGCACCCGGGGGATCTCCTCCGAAGGGCGCCCCGTGCTCCGCGCTGCCAGCTGCCGCCCGCAAGCCTTGCGCTCCCGGGGGGAGATCCCCCGGTGCGCAAGACTTGCCAACACCAGCGCGGAGCATGGGGCGTCCTCCGGAGGGCGCCCTGTGCTCCGCGCTGCCAGCTGACGCCCGCAGGCCTTGTGCTCCCGGGGGGAGATCCCCCGGTGCGCAAGACTGGCCAACACCAGCGCGGAGCACGGGGCGGCCTCCGGAGGGCGCCCCGTGCTCCGCGCTGCTGCCCGCAAGCCTTGCGCTCCCGGGGGGAGATCCCCCCGTGCGCAAGACTGGCCAACACCAGCGCGGAGCATGGGGCGGCCTCCGGAGGGCCTTGGCCGAGCCCTCGGCCGCCATTTTGGAGATCCCCCGGGTGCGCAAGACTGGCCAACACCAGCGCGGAGCACGGGGCGTCCTCCGGAGGGCGCCCCGTGCTCCGCGCTGACGCCTGCAAGCCTTGCGCTCCCGGGGGGAGATCCCCCGGTGCGCAAGACTGGCCAACACCAGCGCGGAGCACGGGGCGTCCTCTGGAGGGCGCCCCGTGCTCCGCGCTGCCAGCTGACGCCCGCAAGCCTTGCGCTCCCGGGGGGAGATCCCCCGGTGCGCAAGACTTGCCAACACCAGCGCGGAGCATGGGGCGTCCTCCGAAGGGCGCCCCGTGCTCCGCGCTGCCAGCTGCTGCCCACAAGCCTTGCGCTCCTGGGGGGAGATCCCCCGGTGCGCAAGACTGGCCAACACCAGCGTGGAGCACGGGGCGTCCTCTGGAGGGCGCCCCGTGCTCCGCGCTGCCAGCTGACGCCCGCAGGCCTTGCGCTCCCGGGGGGAGATCCCCCGGTGCGCAAGACTGGCCAACACCAGCGCGGAGCACGGGGCGGCCTCCGGAGGGCGCCCCGTGCTCCGCGCTGCCAGCTGACGCCCGCAGGCCTTGCGCTCCCGGGGGGAGATCCCCCGGTGCGCAAGACTGGCCAACACCAGCGCGGAGCATGGGGCGTCCTCCGAAGGGCCTTGGCCGAGCCCTCGGCCGCCATTTTGGAGATCCCCCGGTGCGCAAGGCTGGCCAACACCAGCGCGGAGCATGGGGCGTCCTCCGAAGGGCCTTGGCCGAGGCCTCGGCCGCCATTTTGGTTGAGGGCAGCTTGATTCTCAATCTCTCTTGCTATTTAGAGCAGTGTTTCCCAACCTTGGGCCTCCAGCTGTTTGGGGACTACCACTCCCATCATCCCTAGCGAGCAAGACCAGGGGCCAGGGATGATGGGAGTGGTAGTTCCCAAGCAGCTGGAGGCCCAAGGTTGGGCAAGAGCTCTCTCTAAATCAGTGTTTCCCAACCTTGGGCCTCCAGCTGTTTTTGGACTACAATTCCCATCATCCCTTGCCACTGGTCTTGCTAGTCAGGGATGATGGGAATTGTAGTCCAAAAACAGCTGGAGGCCCAAGGTTGGGAAAGAGCTCTCTCTAAATCAGTGTTTCCCAACCTTGGGCCTCCAGCTGTTTTTGGACTACAATTCCCATCATCCCTTGCCACTGGTCTTGCTAGTCAGGGATGATGGGAATTGTAGTCCAAAAACAGCTGGAGGCCCAAGGTTGGGCAAGAGCTCTCTCTAAATCAGTGTTTCCCAACCTTGGGCCTCCAGCTGTTTTTGGACTACAATTCCCATCATCCCTTGCCACTGGTCTTGCTAGTCAGGGATGATGGGAATTGTAGTCCAAAAACAGCTGGAGGCCCAAGGTTGGGAAAGAGCTCTCTCTAAATCAGTGTTTCCCAACCTGGTGCCTCCAGCTGTTTTTGGACTACAATTCCCATCATCCCTTGCCCCTGGTCTTGCTCGCTAGGGATGATGGGAGTGGTAGTCCCCAAACAGCTGGAGGCCCAAGGTTGGGAAACACTGATTTAGAGAGAGCTCTTGCCCAACCTTGGGCCTCCAGCTGTTTTTGGACTACAATTCCCATCATCCCTTGCCACTGGTCTTGCTAGTCAGGGATGATGGGAATTGTAGTCCAAAAACAGCTGGAGGCCCAAGGTTGGGCAAGAGCTCTCTCTAAATCAGTGTTTCCCAACCTTGGGCCTCCAGCTGTTTGGGGACTACCACTCCCATCATCCCTAGCGAGCAAGACCAGTGGCAAGGGATGATGGGAATTGTAGTCCAAAAACAGCTGGAGGCCCAAGGTTGGGCAAGAGCTAGATTGAGAATCAAGCTGCCCTCAACCAAAATGGCGGCCGAGGGCTCGGCGGCGCGATTTCCAGCGACCTCTCGCGAGAACTGGGACCTTTCCGCGCGATTTCCCTCCACGTCTCGCGAGAACAGGCGCCTTCCCGCTTGATTTCATCGCAAGTCTCGCGAGAATAGAGGGCCGAGCGACGCCATTGGCTCCTCGCAACTCTCGCGGGAATACGGCTCTATCCCGCCAGATGTTTCCCGAGTTCTCGCGAGAGGTAGGCCTCTCCCCCCCCACCAAGTCTCGCGCGATTTCTCCCGAGTTTTCCCGAGACGTAGAGCTCTCCGCGCCATTTCCTCACAAGTCTCGCGAGAGTTCCTGCTCCCCGACGCGGTTTTCCACGAGGTCTCGCGAGAAATAGGCCTCTCCGCGAGATGTAGTCCGAAATCTCGCGAGAGGACGGCTGCCCGCCGCGATTTTCACCCACGTCTCGCGAGATCTAGGCCTCTCCGCGCCATTTCCCCTCAGCTAAGAGCCTTGCCTTTCCAAATCTCGCGAGACGACGTCTCACCACGCGATTTCTCATGTTCTCGCGAGAAGTAGAACTCTCCCCCCCCCTAGTCTCGCAGGAATACGGCCCTTTCCAAGCGATTTCCTCCCACTTCTCGCGAGAAATAGGCCGCTCCGCGCGATTTCCTCCCAAGTCTCGCGAGAGGACGCTTCCTCCAGCGCTATTTCTCCCCAATTCTCGCGAGAAGTACGCCGCTCCGATAACCTTCCCAGTTCTCGCGAGACGAAGTCTCCCCCCCCGCGATTTCTTCTGCCCGATTTCTTCCCAAGTCTCGCGAGAGGACGCTTCCTCCAGCGCTATTTCTCCCCAATTCTCGCGAGAAGTAGGCCGCTCCGATAACCTTCCCAGTTCTCGCGAGACGATGTCTCCCCCCCGCGATTTCTTCCTAATTCTCGCGAGAGGACGGCTCCCCGGCGCGCTTTCCCACCCATTCTCGCGAGACATGGGCCGCTCCGCGAGCTTCGCTTTGGAAATCTCGCGAGAGAACGGCGCTCAGGCGCTGCTTCCCCCGCTTCTCGCGAGATCTCCTTCCAACTCTCGCGAGAGGTCGGCTCTCGGCCGCCCTTTCCCACCCATAGTAGACGATTCCCTCCCAATTCTCGCGGAATTCCGGCCCTTCCCCGCTCTTCTCGCGAGAGGACGCCTCTGGAGACGTCATCCCCCCGCGCCGCGTCGCCGGCGCCGCCGTCGCCTTGGCAACGCGGCCTAGTCCGCCGAGAGAAGCCTCGGCCTTTCCTGCGCGATGTTCTCCGAGGCGGCCGGCGGCGCCGTGGACGTGGCCTCGGTGTGGCGGGCCGAGCGGGGCAGGCGCTGCGAGGAGGTGGGCCTCGGAAACGAAGAATTAGGAATAATAATTCATAATTAATAATTGAATATTAATCCAGAGCCGTGTTTCTTTTTGTATTTATCCTGGAATTAATCAATTATCAATAGATAGCCATTATTCAATATATAACCAATCAATATCGATTAATCAATGAAAATATATTTAATTCCTCGCTATATATCGAAGAAATATGGGTATTTCTAGGTGGATAGATGCATAGCTATTGATATATTGATTGATATGTATTGATATATTGATCGATATCTATTGATCTATTGATCGATATCTATTGATATATTGATCGATAGCTATTGATCTATTGATTGATATCTATTGATATATTGATCGATATCTATTGATCTATTGATTGATATCTATTGATCTATTGATTGATATCTTGATATATTGATCGATATCTATTGATATATTGATTGATATCTATTGATATATTGATCGATAGCTATTGATATATTGATCGATAGCTATTTATATATTGAATGATATCTATTGATATATTGATCCATATCTATTGATATATTGATTGATATCTATTGATCTATTGATCGATATCGATTGATATATTGATTGATCTAGATTGATATCTATTGATTGATCGATTAGCTATGTATTGATTGATCAATATACTGATTGCTATATATTGCTATATATATTAGCGATATATTGATCGTTATATACTGAATATTGGCTTATATCACAGTATATAACGATCGATCAATACATAGCTAATCGATCGATCAACAGATATCAATCGATATGAATCGAGATGAGCTATGTATTGATCAATCGTTATATACTGAATATTGGCTTATATCAATAGTATATAACGATCAATCAATACATAGCTAATCGATCAATCAACAGATATCAATCGAGATGAGCTATAGATTGATCAATCGTTATATCCTGAATATTGGCTTATATCAATCAGTATATTGATCAATCAATCAATATCTAGCTCATTTCGATTAATCTAGATTGATATCTGTTGATTCATCGATTAGTAGTTACAAACAGGAGATCCAAGGACCAGAGTAGGCGGGGTATACATAAATAAATTGTAGTAGTAGTAGTAGTAGTTACAAACAGGAGACCCCAAGTACTAGAGTAGGCGGGGTATACATAAATAAATTGTAGTAGTACTAGTAGTAGTAGTAGTTACAAACAGGAGACCCCAAGTACTAGAGTAGGCGGGGTATACATAAATGAATTTTAGTAGTAGTAGTAGTAGTTACAAACAGGAGACCCCAAGTACTAGAGTAGGCGGGGTATACATAAATAAATTGTAGTAGTAGTAGTAGTAGTAGTAGTAATAAACAGGAGACCCAAAGACCGGAGTAGGTGGGGCACTACTACTGCTACTAATGATGTTTTTATTATCATTATCATTAGTAGTAGTAGTAGTAGTAGTAGTGCCCCATCTACAAACAGGAGACCCAAGGACCGGAGTAGGTGGGGTATAAATAAATTGTTTTAGTAGTAGTAGTAGTAGTAGTAGTTACAAACAGCAGACCCCAAGTACTAGAGTAGGCGGGGTATACATAAATAAATTGTAGTAGTAGTAGTAGTAGCAGTAATAAACTGGAGACCCAAAGACCGGAGTAGGTGGGGCACTACTACTGCTACTAATGATGTTTTTATTATCATTATCATTAGTAGTAGTAGTAGTAGTAGTAGTGCCCCATCTACAAACAGGAGACCCAAGGACCGGAGTAGGTGGGGTATAAATAAATTGTTTTAGTAGTAGTAGTAGTAGTAGTAGTTACAAACAGCAGACCCCAAGTACTAGAGTAGGCGGGGTATACATAAATAAATTGTAGTAGTAGTAGTAGTAGCAGTAATAAACTGGAGACCCAAAGACCGGAGTAGGTGGGGCACTACTACTGCTACTAATGATGTTTTTATTATCATTATCATTAGTAGTAGTAGTAGTAGTAGTAGTAGTGCCCCATCTACAAACAGGAGACCCAAGGACCGGAGTAGGTGGGGTATAAATAAATTGTTTTAGTAGTAGTAGTAATAGTAGTAGTAGTTACAAACAGCAGACCCCAAGTACTAGAGTAGGCGGGGTATACATAAATAAATTGTAGTAGTAGTAGTAGTAGTAATAAACAGGAGACCCAAAGACCGGAGTAGGTGGGGCACTACTACTACTAATGATGTTTTTATTATCATCATTATCATTAGCAGTAGTAGTAGTGCCCCATCTACAAACAGGAGACCCGAGGACCGGAGTAGGTGGGGTATACATAAATAAATTGTAGTAGTAGTAGTAGTAGTAATAAACAGGAGACCCAAGGACCGGAGTAGGTGGGGCACTACTACTGCTACTAATGATGTTTTTATTATCATTATCATTAGTAGTAGTAGTAGTAGTGCCCCATCTACAAACAGGAGACCCAAGGACCAGAGTAGGTGGGGTATACATAAATAAATTGTAGTAGTAGTAGTAGTAGTAGTTACAAACAGGAGACCCCAAGTACTAGAGTAGGCGGGGTATGCATAAATAAATTGTTGTAGTAGTAGTAGTAGTAGTAGTTGTTGTTGTAGTAGTAATAAACAGGAGACCCAAGGACCGGAGTAGGTGGGGCATTACTACTACTACTAATGATGTTTTTATTATCATTATCATTAGTAGTAGTAGTAGTGCCCCATCTACAAACAGGAGACCCAAGGACCAGAGTAGGTGGGGTATAAATAAATTGTATTAGTAGTAGTAGTAGTAGTTGTTGTTGTTACAAACAGGAGACCCAAGTACCAGAGTAGGTGGGGTATACGTAAATAAATTGTTGTTGTTGTTGTTGTAGTAGTAATAAACAGGAGACCCAAGGACTGGAGTAGGTGGGGCACTACTACTACTACTAATGATGTTTTTATTATCATTATCATTAGTAGTAGTAGTAGTAGTAATAGTGCCCCATCTACAAACAGGAGGCCCAAGGACCAGAGTAGGTGGGGTATAAATAAATTGTAGTAGTAGTAGTAGTTGTTGTTACAAACAGGAGACCCCAAGTACCAGAGTAGGTGGGGTATACATAAATAAATTGTTGTAGTAGTAGTAGTAGTAGTAGTTGTTGTTGTAGTAATAAACAGGAGACCCAAGGACCGGAGTAGGTGGGGCACTACTACTACTACTAATGATGTTTTTATTATCATTATCATTAGTAGTGGTAGTAGTAGTAATAGTGCCCCATCTACAAACAGGAGACCCAAGGACCAGAGTAGGTGGGGTATAAATAAATTGTATTAGTAGTAGTAGTAGTAGTAGTAGTAGTTACAAACAGGAGACCCAAGTACCAGAGTAGGTGGGGTATACGTAAATAAATTGTTGTTGTTGTTGTTGTTGTTGTAGTAGTAATAAACAGGAGACCCAAGGACCGGAGTAGGTGGGGCACTACTACTACTACTACTACTAATGATGTTTTTATTATCATCATTATCATTAGCAGTAGTAGTAGTGCCCCATCTACAAACAGGAGACCGAAGGACCGGAGCAGGTGGGGTATACATAAATAAATTGTAGTAGTAGTAGTAGTAGTAATAAACAGGAGACCCAAGGACTGGAGTAGGTGGGGCAGTACTACTACTACTACTAATGATGTTTTTATTATCATTATCATTAGTAGTAGTAGTAGTGCCCCATCTACAAACAGGAGACCCAAGGACCAGAGTAGGTGGGGTATACATAAATAAATTGTTTTAGTAGTAGTAGTAGTAGTAGTAGTAGTTACAAACAGGAGACCCCAAGTACTAGAGTAGGTGGGGCACTACTACTACTACTACTAATGATGTTTTTATTATCATCATTATCATTAGCAGTAGTAGTAGTGCCCCATCTACAAACAGGAGACCCAAGGACCGGAGTAGGTGGGGCACTACTACTACTACTAATGATGTTTTTATTATCATTATCATTATCATTAGTAGTAGTAGTAGTAGTGCCCCATCTACAAACAGGAGACCCAAGGACCAGAGTAGGTGGGGTATAAATAAATTGTAGTAGTAGTAGTAGTAGTTGTTACAAACAGGAGACCCAAGTACCAGAGTAGGTGGGGTATACATAAATAAATTGTTGTAGTAATAGTAGTAGTAGTAATAAACAGGAGACCCAAGGACCGGAGTAGGTGGGGCACTACTACTACTACTAATGATGTTTTTATTATCATTATCATTAGTAGTAGTAGTAGTAGTAGTGCCCCATCTACAAAACAGGAGACCCAAGGACCGGAGTAGGTGGGGTACAAATAAATTGTTTTTTTATTAGTAGTAGTAGTAGTAGTAGTAGTTACAAACAGGAGACCCCAAGTACCAGAGTAGCCAGAGTAGTAGTAGTAGTAGTAGTAATAATAATAATAATAATAATAATAATAATAATAGACAGGAGACCCAAGTACCAGAGTAGCCAGAGTAGTAGTAGTAGTAGTAATAATAATAATAATAATAATAATAATAATAATAATAATAATAATAGACAGGAGACCCAAGTACCAGAGTAGCCGGAGTAGCCGGAGTAGCCGGAGTAGTAGTAGTAATAGAAGGGAGACCCAAGTACCAGAGTACCTGGAATAGTAGTAGTAGTAGTAGTAGTAGTAGTAGTAATAGACAGGAGACCCAAGTAGCAGAGTAG
>NC_138504.1:51220089-51267589 GCF_964252035.2 Podarcis erhardii | reverse complement strand
CCCCCCATAGATCTTCTCCCCAGAGATCTTCCCCCAGAGTTCTTCCCCCCATAGATCTTCTCCCCAGAGATCTTCCCCCAGAGATCTTCCCCCAGAGATCTTTCCCCAGAGATCTTCCCTCCATAGATCTTCCCCCATAGACCTTCTCCCCATAGATCTTCCCCCCAGAGTTCTTCCCCCCATAGATCTTCTCCCCAGAGATCTTCCCCCAGAGTTCTTCCCCCCATAGATCTTCTCCCCAGAGATCTTCCCCCAGAGATCTTCCCCAGAGATCTTCTCTCCATAGATCTTCCCCCATAGACCTTCTCCCCATAGATCTCCCCCCCAGAGTTCTTCCCCCCATATATCTTCTCCCCAGAGATCTTCCCCCAGAGTTCTTCCCCCCAGAGATCTTCTCCCCAGAGATCTTCCCCCAGAGATCTTCCCCCAGGGATCTTTCCCCAGAGATCTTCTCTCCATAGATCTTCCCCCATAGACCTTCCATAGACCTTCTCCCCATAGATCTTCCCCCCAGAGTTCTTCCCCCCATAGATCTTCTCCCCAGAGATCTTCCCCCAGAGTTCTTCCCCCATAGATCTTCTCCCCAGAGATCTTCCCCCAGAGATCTTCCCCCATAGACCTTCTCCCCATAGATCTTCCCCCCCAGAGTTCTTCCCCCCATATATCTTCTCCCCATAGATCTTCCCCCAGAGTTCTTCTCCCCAGAGATCTCCCCCAGAATTCTTCCCCCAGCAATCTTCCCCCCAGAGATCTTCTCCCCAGAGATCTTCTCCCCATAGATCTTCCCCCAGAGATCCTCTCTCCATAGATCTTCTCTCCATAGATCTTCCCCCATAGACCTTCTCCCCATAAGATCTTCCCCCCAGAGTTCTTCCCCCCATATATCTTCTCCCCAGAGATCTTCCCCCAGAGTTCTTCCCCCCATAGATCTTCTCCCCAGAGATCTTCCCCCAGAGATCTTCCCCCAGAGATCTTTCCCCAGAGATCTTCTCTCCATAGATCTTCCCCCATAGACCTTCTCTCCATAGATCTTCCCCCCAGAGTTCTTCCCCCATATATCTTCTCCCCAGAGATCTTCCCCCAGAGTTCTTCCCCCATAGATCTTCTCCCCAGAGATCTTCCCCCAGAGATCTTCCCCCAGAGATCTTCTCTCCATAGATCTTCCCCCATAGACCTTCTCCCCATAGATCTTCCCCCCAGAGTTCTTCCCCCCATATATCTTCTCCCCATAGATCTTCCCCCAGAGTTCTTCTCCCCAGAGATCTCCCCCAGAATTCTTCCCCCATAGATCTTCTCCCCATAGATCTTCCCCCAGCAATCTTCCCCCCAGAGATCTTCTCCCCAGAGATCTTCTCCCCATAGATCTTCCCCCATAGATCCTCTCTCCATAGATCTTCCCCCATAGATCTTCCCCCATAGATCTTCTCCCCATAGATCTTCCCCCCAGAGTTCTTCCCCCATAGATCTTCCCCCATAGATCTTCCCCCCATAGATCTTCCCTCCATAGATCTTTCCTCGTAGATCTCCTCCCCATAGATCTTCCCTCCATAGATCTTTACCCATAGATCCCCTCCCCATAGATCTTCTCCCCATATATATTCCCCCATAGATCTTCTCCCCATAGATCTCCCCCCCAGATCTTCCCCCATAGATCTTCTCCCCCAAAAATCCCCCCTGAAAAATCCCCCCGAAAAGATTCCGCCCCCAAATTCCCTCCGAAGAGATCTCACCCTATAGATATTCCCCCCATATATTTTTCCCTAGAGATATTTTGCCCCATATATATTTTCCCCGAATATATCCCCCCCGAATATTTTTCCCTAGAGATATTTTGCCCCATATATATTTTCTCCGAATATAGTTCACCCCAAAGATATTTCACCCCGAATATATTCCCCCGGAGATATTTCCCCCAAAGATTTTTCTCCCCAGAGATATTTCACCCCAAATATATTCTCCCCGAATATTTCCCCCCAGAGATATTTTCCCTCAATAATTTTCTCCCCAGACATATTTCACCCCGAATAGATTCCCCCTGGAGATATTTCCCCCGAAGATTTTTCTCCCCATATATATTTCCCCCCGAATATGTTTCACCCCGAATATATTTCCCCCCGAATATATTTCCCCCGGAGATATTTCCCCCCAAATATATTCCCCCTGGGGATCTTTTGCCCCATATATCTTTCCCCTGAATATACTTCCCCCCGAATATGTTTCACCCCGAATATACTTCCCCCCGAATATATTTCCCCGAATATATTTTCCCCCAAATATTTTTCCCTAGAGATATTTTGCCCCATATATATTTCCCCCGAAGATTTTTCTCCCCAGAGATATTTCACCCCAAATATATTCTCCCCGAATATTTCCCCCCAGAGATATTTTCCCTCAATAATTTTCTCCCCAGACATATTTCACCCCGAATAGATTCCCCCTGGAGATATTTCCTCCCCATATATATTTCCCCCCGAATATGTTTCACCCCGAATATATTTCCCCCCCGAATATATTTCCCCCGGAGATATTTCCCCCCGAATATATTCCCCCTGGGGATCTTTTGCCCCATATATCTTTCCCCTGAATATACTTCCCCCCGAATATGTTTCACCCCGAATATACTTCCCCCCGAATATATTTCCCCGAATATATTTTCCCCCCGAATATTTTTCCCTAGAGATACTTTGCCCCATATATATTTCCCCCGAAGATTTTTCTCCCCAGAGATATTTCACCCCAAATATATTCTCCCCGAATATTTCCCCCCAGAGATATTTTCCCTCAATAATTTTCTCCCCAGACATATTTCACCCCGAATAGATTCCCCCTGGAGATATTTCCTCCCCATATATATTTCCCCCCGAATATGTTTCACCCCATTTCCCCCCCCGAATATATTTCCCCCGGAGATATTTCCCCCCGAATATATTCCCCCTGGGGATCTTTTGCCCCATATATCTTTCCCCTGAATATACTTCCCCCCGAATATGTTTCACCCCGAATATACTTCCCCCGAATATATTTCCCCGAATATATTTTCCCCCCGAATATTTTTCCCTAGAGATACTTTGCCCCATATATATTTTCCCCCGAAGATTTTTCTCCCCAGAGATATTTCACCCCAAATATATTCTCCCCGAATATTTCCCCCCAGAGATATTTTCCCTCAATAATTTTCTCCCCAGACATATTTCACCCCGAATAGATTCCCCTGGAGATATTTCCTCCCCATATATACTTCCCCCCGAATATGTTTCACCCCGAATATACTTCCCCCCGAATATATTTCCCCGAATATATTTCCCCCCCGAATATTTTTCCCTAGAGATATTTTGCCCCATATATATTTCCCCCGAAGATTTTTCTCCCCAGAGATATTTCACCCCAAATATATTCTCCCCGAATATTTCCCCCCAGAGATATTTTCCCTCAATAATTTTCTCCCCAGACATATTTCACCCCAAATAGATTCCCCCTGGAGATATTTCCTCCCCATATATATTTCCCCCCGAATATGTTTCACCCCGAATATATTTCCCCCCGAATATATTTCCCCCGGAGATATTTCCCCCCGAATATATTCCCCCTGGGGATCTTTTGCCCCATATATCTTTCCCCTGAATATACTTCCCCCCCGAATATGTTTCACCCCGAATATACTTCCCCCCGAATATATTTCCCCCCGAATATGTTTCCCCCCGAATATATTCCCCCTGGGGATCTTTTGCCCCATATATCTTTCCCCTGAATATACTTCCCCCCGAATATATTTTCCACCGGAGATATTTCCCCCTGAATATTTCCCCCCATATATATTCCCCCCCATAGATATTCTCCCCTGAAAAATTGCCCCGAATATATTCCCCCCAAATGTATTTTCCCCGAATAGATTCCCCTCAAATTTATTTCTCTCAGAGGTATTTCACCCCACTTCTTCGTCCCGCTTCCTCCTTCCTCCTCCCCTCCCTCTTCCTCCTCCCCACTTCCTCGTCGTCCCCTCCCCACTTCCTCATCCCGCCTCCCCATTTCCCCTCCCCCTCCCGGCTTCCTCTTCCCCTCTTCCCCCTCCCTTCCCCGCTTCCTTGTACCCCCTCCCCACTTCCTCATCCCGCTTCCCCACTTCCTCTCCCCTCTCCCGGCTTCCTCTTCCCCTCTTCCCCCTCCCCTTCCCCGCTTCCTTGTACCCCCTCCCCACTTCCTCATCCCGCTTCCCCACTTCCTCTCCCACTCCCTGCTTCCTCTTCCCCTCCCTCTTCCTCCTCCCCACTTCGTCGTCCCCTCCCCACTTCCTCATCCCGCCTCCCCATTTCCCCTCCCCTCTCCCGGCTTCCTCTTCCCCTCTTCCCTTCCCCTTCCCCGCTTCCTTGTACCCCTCCCCACTTCCTCATCCCGCCTCCCCATTTCCCCTCCCCCTCCTGGCTCCCTCTTCCCCCTCCCCTTCCCCGCTTCCTGGTTCCCCCTCCCCACTTCCTCATCCCGCCTCCCCACTTCCTCTCTCCCTCCCTGCTTCCTCTTCCCCTCTTCCCCCTCCCCTTCCCCGCTTCCTTGTACCCCCTCCCCACTTCCTCATCCCGCCTCCCCATTTCCCCTCCCCCTCCTGGCTCCCTCTTCCCCCTCCCCTTCCCCGCTTCCTGGTTCCCCCTCCCCACTTCCTCATCCCGCCTCCCCACTTCCCCTCTCCCTCCCTGCTTTCTCTTCCCCTCCCTCTTCCTCCTCCCTACTTCCTCGTCGTCCCCTCCCCACTTCCTCATCCCACCTCCCCATTTCCCCTCCCCTCTCCCGGCTTCCTCTTCCCCTCTTCCCCCTCCCCTTCCCCGCTTTTTTGTACCCCCTCCCCACTTCCTCATCCCGCCTCTGCATTTCCCCTCCCCTTCCCGGCTTCCTCTTCCCCTCTTCCCCCTCCCCTTCCCCGCTTCCTTGTACCCCCTCCCCACTTCCTCATCCCGCCTCCCCATTTCCCCTCCCCCTCCCGGCTTCCTCTTCCCCTCCCCTTCCCCGCTTCCTTGTACCCCCTCCCCACTTCCCCTCTCCCTGCCTGCTTCCTCCTCCCCTCCCTCTTCCTCCTCCCCACTTCCTCGTCGTCCCCTCCCCACTTCCTCATCCCGCCTCCCCATTTCCCCTCCCCCTTCCGGCTTCCTCTTCCCCCTCCCCTTCCCCGCTTCCTTGTACCCCCTCCCCACTTCCTCATCCCACCTCCCCATTTCCCCTCCCCCTCCCGGCTTCCTCTTCCCCTCTTCCCCCTCCCCTTCCCCGCTTCCTTGTACCCCCTCCCCACTTCCCCTCTCCCTCCCTGCTTCCTCCTCCCCTCCCTCTTCCTCCTCCCCACTTCCTCGTCGTCCCCTCCCCACTTCCTCATCCCGCCTCCCCATTTCCCCTCCCCCTTCCGGCTTCCTCTTCCCCCTCCCCTTCCCCGCTTCCTTGTACCCCCTCCCCACTTCCTCATCCCACCTCCCCATTTCCCCTCCCCCTCCCGGCTTCCTCTTCCCCTCTTCCCCCTCCCCTTCCCCGCTTCCTTGTACCCCCTCCCCACTTCCCCTCTCCCTCCCTGCCTCCTCCTCCCCTCCCTCTTCCTCCTCCCCACTTCCTCGTCGTCCCCTCCCCACTTCCTCATCCCGCCTCCCCATTTCCCCTCCCCCTCCCGGCTTCCTCTTCCCCCTCCCCTTCCCCGCTTCCTTGTACCCCCTCCCCACTTCTTCATCGTCACCCCCTTCCCGCTTCCTCCTTCCCCTCCCCTCCCCGCTTCCTCACTCCTCTGCTTCCTTGTCCCTCCCCATTTCCCCTCCCCGCTTCCTCTTCTCCTCGCTTCGCCCTCCCTGCTTCCTCATCGGCGTCCCCCTCCCTCATCCCCGCTTCCTCATCCCTGCTTCCTTGCCCCTCCCCACTTCCTCATCCCGCCTCCCCATTTCCCCCTCCCCTTCCCTGCTTCCTCTTCCTCCTCCCCGCTTCCTCTTCCCCTCTTTCCTCACCCCTCTGCTTCCTTGTCCCTCCCCATTTCCCCTCCCCGCTTTCTCTTCTCCCTTCCCACTTCCCCCTCCCCACTTCCTCATCCCCCTCCCCTCCTCACTTCCCCTCCCCCTCCCTGCTTCCTCCTCCCCTCCATTTCCTCCTCCCCCTCCCTGCTTCCTCATCCCCACTCCCCTCTCCCCTTCCCTGCTTCCTTGTCCCCCCTCCCCACTTCCTCCTCCCCTCCCTCTTCTCCCTCCCCACTTCCTCTCCCCCCTCCCCGCTTCCTCATCCCCCTCCCCATCTTCCCCTGCCCTACTTCCTTGTTCCCCCCTTGCTTCCTCATCCCCGCTTCCCTCTTCCCCTCCTCACTTACTCTTTCCCCTGCTTCCTTGTCCCTCCTCCCCGCTTCCCCCTCCCTGCCTCCTCTTCCCCTCGCCCTTCCTCTTCCCCCTCCCCACTTCTTCCTCTCCGCTTCTTCCTCCCCCTCCCCATTTTCCCCTCCCCTCCCCACTTCCTCACCCCTCTGCTTCCTTGTCCCTCCCCATTCCCCTTCCCACTTCCTACTCCCCCTCCCCATTTCCCCCTCCCCACTTCCTCTCCCCCCTCCCCATTTCCCCTCCCCACTTCCTTGTCCCCCTCCCTCTTCCCCTCCCCTCCCCACTTCCTCATCTCCCCCTCCCTCCCCTCCCCCTCCCCTCCCTCTTCCCCCTTCCCACTTCCTCTTCCCCCTCCCAACTTCTTCCTCTCCGCTTCCTCCTCCCCCTCCCAATTTCCCCCTCCCCTCCCCACTTCCTCGCCCCTCTGCTTCCTTGTCCCTCCCCATTCCCCTCCCCACTTCCTACTCCCCCTCCCCACTTCCTCCCCCCTCCCCTCCCCTTCCCCTCCCCTCCCCCTCCCTCCCCCTCCCCTCTTCCCCCCTCCCCACTTCCTCTTCCTCTTCCTCCTCCCCCACCTACTTCCTCTCCCCCCTCTCTCTCCCCCAGATTGGACGACGGCGACTGGGGCACCGACAAATCCTACGTCTGCGCCTGGAACCTCGACCGGCGGGCCCCCGACCCCCAGCGCCCCGATCTCGTCCTCGACGCCCCCGGCGCCGCTATGGGGCTGGCCTTCCACCCCAGACGCCCGTCCGTCATCGCCGGTAGGCCCGCCCCCCTTGGTGGTTGTGGGGCGGGACCCTCCGTTGTGGGCAGGACCCTCTTCCTCGCCTCCCTCGGCCAATCGGGCGCCTCTTCCTCTCGCCGTGGGGCTGTTCAGTGGGGAGATGCTGGGGGATGTGGGGGGCGGGTCTTCCACCCCATCGGCCAATCCGGCGTCTCGTCCCTGCATTCCCCAACCCCGATTGGCTGCAGCGGGAGGAAGGGGCGGGTCTTGCGTCTTGTCGGCCAATCGGGCGCCTCTCTCGCAGTGGGGCTGTTCAGCAAGTGGGAGGAAGGGGTGGGTCTTCCATCCCTCGGCCAATCCGGCGTCTCTCTCCCCAACCCGATTGACTGCAGCGGGAGGAAGGGGCGGGTCTTGTGTCTCGTCGGCCAATCAGGCGTCTCTCTCCCTCGCAGTGGGGCTGTTCAGTGGGGAAGTCTAGGTCTGGAAGGAAGGGGTGGGTCTTCCATCCCATCGGCCAATCCGGTGTCTCGTCTCTGCCTTCCCCAACCCGATTGGCACCAGCGGGAGGAAGGGGCGGGCCTTGCGTCCCATCGGCCAATCAGGCGTCTCTCTCCCTCGCAGTGGGGCTGTTCAGTGGGGAAGTCCTGGTGTGGGGCCAGCGGGAGGAAGGGGCGGGTCTTGTGTCCCTCGGCCAATCCTTCCTCTCTCCTCAACCCAATTGGCTCCAGCGGGAGGAAGGGGCGGGTCTCCCCTCCCTCGGCCAATCGGGCGCCTCTCTCCCTCGCAGTGGGGCTGTTCAGTGGGGAAGTCTAGGTCTGGAAGGAAGGGGTGGGTCTTCCATCCCATCGGCCAATCCGGTGTCTCGTCTCTGCCTTCCCCAACCCGATTGGCACCAGCGGGAGGAAGGGGCGGGCCTTGCGTCCCATCGGCCAATCAGGCGTCTCTCTCCCTCGCAGTGGGGCTGTTCAGTGGGGAAGTCCTGGTGTGGGGCCGGCGGGAGGAAGGGGCGGGTCTTCCATCCCTCGGCCAATCCACCTCTCCCCAACCCGATCATCTCCAGCGGGAGGAAGGGGCGGGTCTTCCCTCTCTTGGCCAATCGGACGCTTCTCTTCCTCTCGCCGTGGGGCTGTTCAGTGGGGAAGTCTAGGGCTGGAAGGAAGGGGCGGGTCTTCCATCCCATCGGCCAATCCGGTGTCTCGTCCCTGCCTTCCCCGAACCTGATTGGCTCCAGCGGGAGGAAGGGACGGGCCTTGCGTCCCCTCGGCCAATCGGGCGCCTCTCTCCCTTGCAGTGGGGCTGTTCAGTGGGGAAGTCTAGGTCTGGAAGGAAGGGGCGGGTCTTCCTTCCCTTGGCCAATTCGGCATCTCATCCCCGCCTTCCCCAACCCGATTGGCTCCAGCGGGAGGAAGGGGCGGGTCTTGAGTCCCCTCGGCCAATCAGGCGTCTCTCTCCCCCCCTCGCAGTGGGGCTGTTCAGTGGGGAAGTCTAGGTCTGGAAGGAAGGGGCGGGTCTTCCTTCCCTTGGCCAATCCTGCGTCTCGTCCCCGCCTTCCCCAACCCGATTGGCTCCAGCGGGAGGAAGGGGTGGGCCTTGCATCCCCTCGGCCAATCAGGCGCCTCTCTCTCCCTTGCAGTGGGGCTGTTCAGTGGGGAAGTCTTGGTGTGGGACACCGGCCGGCCGGAAGACCCACTGATCTGGAGGAGCGGCATGACGGACGACTCGCACACGGACCCCGTGTACCAGGTATGTAGAAAAGGGTCAGGTGACCCGGGGAGGGCGGGTCCCGTTCCGACTTCCTGTCGTGTGACCTAGCACAGGAAGTGTCCCTTTCTGTCCCGGTTACGGGGAAGGGCCTGTCCTTGACTTCCAGTCATGTGATCCAGGGATGTTTGCTGGTCACGTGACTCAGGGAAGGGCGTGTCCCTTGGTGTTTTGGTCATGTGACCCAGGGAAGGGCGTGTCCCTTGCTGTCTTCCTGTCATGGGAGCCAGGGAAGGAAGTGTCCCTTTCTGACTTCCTGTCATGTGATCTAGGGACGTTTAGTGGTCATGTGACCCAGGGAAGGGTGTGTCTCATCTTCCGGTCATGTGTCCCTTTGTGGTCTGGTCATGTGATCCAGGGAAGGGCATGTCCCTTTCTGTCTCCCGGTCATGTGATCCAGGGAAGGATTTCCCCCCAGTCATGTGACCCAGAGAAGGATGTGTCCCAGTCATGTGACCTGGCATAGGATGTGTCTCTTTTTG
The DNA here is from genome assembly GCF_964252035.2 of Podarcis erhardii. Classification (NCBI taxonomy): domain Eukaryota; kingdom Metazoa; phylum Chordata; class Lepidosauria; order Squamata; family Lacertidae; genus Podarcis; species Podarcis erhardii. Next base: position 51,258,296 of record NC_138504.1, on the reverse strand, counting down.
TCTTCTGGTCATGTGATCCGGGGAAGGATGTGTCCCTTTTTGTCTGGTCATGTGATCCAGGGAAGGCTTTGTACCGGTCATGTGACCTGGCATAGGATGTGCCCCTTTCTGACTTCCTGTCATGTGTCCCTTCCTGACTTCCTGTCATGTGACCCTGCTCAGGAAGCTTCCCGGTCATGTGACCCATGGAAGGGTGTGTCCCTTCCTGTCTTCCGGTCATGTGATCCAGGGAAGGATTTGTCTCAGTCATGTGATCCAGGGAAGGGCATGTCCCTTGCTGACTTCCTGTCATGTGAGCCAGGGAAGGAAGTGTCCCTTTCTGACTTCCTGTTGTGTGATGCAGGGATGTTTGCTGGTCATGTGACCCGGGGAAGGGCGTGTCCCGTTGTCTTCCGGTCATGTGTCCTGGGGAGGGCGTGTCCCTTGCTGTCTTCCTGTCATGTGAGCCAGGGAAGGAAGTGTCCCTTTCTGACTTCCTGTCATGTGATCTAGGGGTGTTTGCTGGTCATGTGACCCGGGGAAGGGCGTGTCTCGTTGTCTTCCGGTCATGTGTCCCTTTCTGGTCTGGTCATGTGATCCAGGGAAGGATGTGCCCCTTTCTGTCTTCCTGTCATGTGATCCAGGGAAGGATTTTTCCAGATTATGTGCCACAGGGAAGGGCGTGTCCTGTTGACTTCCTGTCATGAGATACAGGGAAGGGCATGTTCCTTTCTGACTTCCTGTCATGTGAGCCAGCATAGGAAGTGTCTGTTTCTGGTCCGGTCATGTGATCTAGGGAAGGATGTGTCCCGGTCATGTGATCCAGTGAAGGATGTGTCCCTTTCTGACTTCCTGTCTTGTGACCCAGGGAAGGGCGTGTCCCGTTGTCTCCCGGTCATGTGATCTAGGGATGTTTCCTGGTCATGTGACCCTGCCTAGGATGTGCCCCTTTCTGTCTTCCGGTCACGTGACCCAGCATAGGATGTGTCCCTTTCTGGTCTGGTCATGTGATTCAGCTAAGGATATGTCCCAGTCATGTGATCCAGCATAGGATGTGTCCCTTTCTGACTTCCTGTCATGTGACCCAGGGAAGGATGTGTCCCTTTCTGACTTCCTGTCAGGTGACCCAGGGAAGGGCGTGTCCCTTTTACTTGCAGTCATGTGATTCATGTGTGACGACTCGCACACGGACCCTGTGTACCAGGTAGGGCCGCCCCCCCCGGAAAAGGGGTCAGGTGACCCGGGGGAGGGCGGGTCCCGTTCTGACTTCCTGTTGTGTGAGCCGGGGAAGGAAGTGTTCCTTCCTTACTTCCTGTCATGTGACCCAGCATAGGAAGTGTCCCTTTCTGACTTCCTGTTATGTGAACGGGTCCCGTTCTGACTTCCTGTTGTGTGAGCCGGGGAAGGAAGTGTTCCTTCCTTACTTCCTGTCATGTGACCCAGCATAGGAAGTGTCCCTTTCTGACTTCCTGTCATGTGATGCTTCCTGTCGTGTGACCTGGGGAAGGGCGTGTCCCATGGTCTTCCGGTCATGTGATCCAGGGAAGGATGTGTCCCTTTGTGGCCTGGTCATGTGATCCAGCGAAGGGCATGTCCCTTTCTGACTTCCTGTCATGTGATCCGGTGAAGGATGTGTCCCTTTCTGACTTCCTGTCATGTGACCCAGCATAGGATGTGTTCCTTTCTGACTTCCTGTCGTGTGATCCAGGGAAGGGCGTGTCCCTTTCTGTGTTCCTGTCATGTGACCCAGTGAAGGATTTTAGTTTAATTTTTTAGTTTAATTTTAGTTTAATTTTTGGGTTTCATTTTAGTTTAATTTTTAATTAAACTAAAAGATTAAACCAAAATTATAGTTTTAACTTTTTAGTTTAGTTTTAGTTTAATTTTGTTTTAATCTTAGTTTAATTTTAGTTTAATTTTTAAACTAAATTTAGTTTAATTTTTAAAATTATAGTTTGGTTGTTTTGGTTTAATTTTACTTTAATTTTGTTTTAATTTTAGTTTAATTTTTAATGAAACTAAAAAATGAAACCAAAATTAGAGTTTTAATTTTTTTTAGTTTAATTTTGTTTTAATTTTGTTTTAATTTTAGTTTAGTTTTTAATGAAACTAAAAAATTAAACCAAAATTATAGTTTGTTTGTTTTTGGCTTAATTTTACTTTAATTTTGTTTTAATTTTAGTTTAATTTTTAATGAAACTAAAAAATGAAACCAAAATGATAGTTTTATTTTTTTGGCTTAATTTTAGTTTAATTTTGTTTTAATTTTAGTTTAATTTTTAATGAAACTAAAAAATTAAACCAAAATGATAGTTTTATTTTTTTGGCTTAACTTTAATTTTGTTTTAATTTTAGTCTAATTTTTAATTAAACTAAAAAATTAAACCAAAATTATAGTTTGGTTTTCTTGGTTTAATTTTAGTTTAATTTTGTTTTAATTTTAGTTTAATTTTTAATGAAACCAAAAAAGTAAACCAAAATTATAGTTTGTTTTTGGCTTAATTTTACTTTAATTTTGTTTTAATTTTAGTTGAATTTTTAATGAAACTAAAAAATTAAACCAAAATCATAGTTTTATTTTTTTTTAGTTTAATTTTAGTTTAATTTTGTTTTAATTTTAGTCTAATTTTTAATGAAACTAAAAAATGAAACTAAAATTATAGTTTTAATTTTTTTAGTTTAATTTTTTGGTTTAATTTTTTTAAATGGGAAATCAAAGATGGCCGCCCGCCCTTCCCCCCCCCCCACATCAGGTGACCTGGCTTAATTTTAGTTTAATTTTGTTTTAATTTTAATTTTTAATGAAACTAAAAAATTAAACTAAAATTATAGTTTTATTTTTTTTAGTTTAATTTTAGTTTAATTTTTGGGTTTAATTTTAGTTTAATTTTTGGGTTTAATTTTTTAAATGGGAAATCAAAGATGGCCGCCCGCCCTCCCCCCCCCCACATCAGGTGACCTGGCTTAATTTTAGTTTAATTTTGTTTTAATTTTAATTTTTAATGAAACTAAAAAATTAAACTAAACTTATAGTTGGTTTTTTTTTAGTTTAATTTTAGTTTAATTTTTGGGTTTAATTTTTGTTTAATTTTTGGGTTTAATTTTAGTTTAATTTTTGGGTTTAATTTTAGTTTAATTTTTGGGTTTAATTTTAGTTTAATTTTTGGGTTTAATTTTAGTTTAATTTTTGGGTTTAATTTTTTAAATGGGAAATCAAAGATGGCCGCCCGCCCTTTCCCCCCCCCAATCAGGTGACCTGGCTCCCGGGCGACAAACAGCCCCGCCTCCTCAGCGCCTCGACGGACGGCAAGATCCTCCTCTGGCAGGAGGGGAAAGATGGGCTCCTCGAACCCATGGCCGGCTTCGCCTTGGCCCTGCAGCAGATCCCCCGGGGGGCCAGGCCCAAGAAGGTCAGCTGGGGGGTCAGGGTTGGTCGGGGTTGGGGGTCGGGGTTGGGAGTTGGGGGTCGGGGTTGGTCGGGGTTGGGGGGCAGGGCTCCTCGAACCCATGGCCGGCTTCGCCTTGGCCCTGCAGCAGATCCCCCGGGGGGCCAGGCCCAAGAAGGTCAGCTGGGGGGTCGGGGTTGGGGGTCAGGGTTGGTCACGGGGGTCGGGGTTGGGGGTAAGGGTTGGTCGGGGTTGGGGGTCGGGGTTGGGAGTTGGGGGTCGGGGTTGGGGGGCAGGGCTCCTCGAACCCATGGCCGGCTTCGCCTTGGCCCTGCAGCAGATCCCCGGGGGGCCAGGCCCAAGAAGGTCAGCTGGGGGGTTGAGGTTGGGGGTGAGGGTTGGTTGGGGTTGGGGGTCGGGGTTGGGAGTTGGGGGTTGGGGGGCAGGGCTCCTCGAACCCATGGCCGGCTTCGCCTTGGCCCTGCAGCAGATCCCCCGGGGGGCCAGGCCCAAGAAGGTCAGCTGGGGGGTTGGGGTTGGGGGTCAGGGTTGGTCGGGGTTAGGGGTTGGGAGTTGGGGGTCAGGGTTGGTCGGGGTTGGGGGTCGGGGTTGGGAGTTGGGGGTCGGGGTTGGTCGGGGTTGGGGGGCAGGGCTCCTCGAACCCATGGCCGGCTTTGCCTTGGCCCTGCAGCAGATCCCCCGGGGGGCCAGGCCCAAGAAGGTCAGCTGGGGGGTCGGGGTTGGGGGTCAGGGTTGGTCACGGGGTTGGGGGTCGGGAGTTGGGGGTCGGGGTTCGGGGTTGGGGGGCAGGGCTCCTCGAACCCATGGCCGGCTTCGCCTTGGCCCTGCAGCAGATCCCCCGGGGGGCCAGGCCCAAGAAGGTCAGCTGGGGGGTCGGGCTTGGGGGTCAGGGTTGGTTGGGGTTGGGGGTCGGGGTTGGGGGTCAGGGTTGGTCGGGGTTGGGGGTCGGGGTTGGGAGTTGGGGGTCGGGGTTGGTCGGGGTTGGGGGGCAGGGCTCCTCGAACCCATGGCCGGCTTCGCCTTGGCCCTGCAGCAGATCCCCCGGGGGGCCAGGCCCAAGAAGGTCAGCTGGGGGGTTGGGGTTGGGGGTCAGGGTTGGTCACGGGGGTCGGGGTTGGGAGTTGGGGGTCGGGGTTGGTCGGGGTTGGGGGGCAGGGCTCCTCGAACCCATGGCCGGCTTCGCCTTGGCCCTGCAGCAGATCCCCCGGGGGGCCAGGCCCAAGGTCAGCTGGGGGGTCAGGGTTGGGGGTCAGGGTTGGCTGGGGTTGGGGGTCGGGGGTCGGGGTTGGGGGTCAGGGTTGGGGGTTGGGGGTCAGGGTTGGTCAGTTGGGGGTCAGGGCTGGGGGTCAGGGTTGGGGGTTGGGGGTTGGGTTTGGGGGTCAGGGTTGGTCGGGGGTCGGGGTTGAGGGTCAGGGTTGGTCAGGGGTTGGGGTTGGGGGTCAGGGTTGGGGGTCGGGGTTGGGGGTCAGGGTTGGGGGTCAGGGGATCCTTATCCTATAGGGTGCTCTGAGGGATTCGGGGGATTGTTCTCATATAGGGTGTTCTTTGGGGGTCAGGGTTGGGGGTCAGGGTTGGGGGCCGGGGTTGGGGGTCAGGGAGAGACCCTATAAGGGGGTCCCGGGAATCAGGGAAAGCCCTTATCCTATAGGGTGCTCCAAGGGAGTTGGGGGGCACCATTCTCCTATAGGGTGCTCCAAGAGGTTTGGGGGGACTGCCATCCTATAGGGTGCTCCAAGGGGTTTGGGGGGACTGTCACCCTATAGGGTCCCCTGAGGGAGTTGGGGGGCACCGTCATCCTATAGGGTCCCCTGAGGGAGTTGGGGGGACCCTTATCCTATAGGATGTTCCTTGGGGGTCAGGGGATCCTTATCCTATAGGGTGCTCTGAGGGATTCAGGGGACTGTTCTCCTATAGGGTGTTCGTTGGGGGTCAGGGGGGACCCATATCCTATAGGGTGCCCCGAACATGGCCAGGGTCCGGGAGCACCAATCGGGGCACCCCCCACCCAAATCGGGGGGCCCATTACCTCAGGGGACCTGAGTTCCCAGGGTGGCGTCCCCACAGGAAATCTGTGGGGCAGGAGAAGGAAAGTAGGGGGTTGTGCGTTCCCACGGGAAATCTGTGGGGCAGCAGAAGGAGGCAGGAAATCTGTGGGGCAGCAGAAGGAGGCAGCAGCCGCACGGGGGCCGACAACCCCCTCATTTCTTCCTCCTGCCCCACAGCATTATGGGGGGCGCCAGCTCGGGTACTCAGCCCCCTCATTTCCTCCTCTTGCCCCACAGATACTCACAGCCCCCTAATTTCCTCCTCCTGCCCCACAGATTCCCCGTGGGGACGCCCCGCTGGGGGCCACGGCCCCCTCCTTTCCTTCCCTCCTCTCCTTCCCCACACCATTATGGGGGGCGCCCCCTTCGGTACTCCCACCCCCTCCTTTCTTCCTCCTGCCCCACAGCATTATGGGGGGCACCACCTTGGGAACTCACAACCCCCTCCTTTCCTCCTCCTGCCCCACAGCATTATGGGGGGCACCCCCTTGGGAACTCACAACCCCCTCCTTTCCTCCTCCTGCCCCACAGCATTATGGGGGCACCCCCTTGGGAACTCACAACCCCCTCCTTTCCTCCTCCTGCCCCACAGCATTATGGGGGGCACCCACTTGGGAACTCACAACCCCCTCCTTCTGCTGCCCCACAGATTTCCCGTGGGAACTCACAACCCCCTACTTTCCTTCTCCTGCCCCACAGATTTCCTGTGGGGACGCCACCCTGGGAACTCAGGTCCCCCTCCTTTCCTCCTCCTGCCCCACAGATTTCCCGTTTTAACTCACAACCCCCTCATTTCCTCCTCTCCTGCCCCACAGCATTATGGGGGGCACCCCCTTGGGAACTCACAACCCCCTCCTTTTCTCCTGCCCCACAGCATTATGGGGGGCACCCCCTTGGGAACTCACAACCCCCTCCTTCTGCTGCCCCACAGATTTCCTGTGGGGATGCCACCCTGGAAACTCAGGTCCCCCTCCTTTCCTCCTCCTGCCCCACAGCATTATGGGGGGCGCGACCCTCCTGCCCCACAGATTTCCTGTTTTAACTCACAACCCCCTCCTTTCCTCCTTTCCTCCTGCCCCACAGCATTATGGGGGGCACCCCCTTGGGAACTCACAACCCCCTCCTTTTCTCCTGCCCCACAGCATTATGGGGGGCACCCCCTTGGGAACTCACAACCCCCTCCTTTCCTCCTGCCCCACAGCATTATGGGGCACCCCCTTGGGAACTCACAACCCCCTCCTTTCCTCCTGCCCCACAGCATTATGGGGGGCACTCCCTTGGGAACTCACAACCCCTACTTTCCTCCTGCCCCACAGCATTATGGGGGGCACTCCCTTGGGAACTCACAACCCCTACTTTCCTCCTGCCCCACAGCATTATGGGGGGCACCCCCTTGGGAACTCACAACCCCCTCCTTCTGCTGCCCCACAGATTTCCCGTGGGAATTCACAACCCCCTACTTTCCTTCTCCTGCCCCACAGATTTCCTGTGGGGATACCACCCTGGGTACTCAGGTCCCCCTCCTTTCCTCCTCCTGCCCCACAGCATTATGGGGGGCGCGACCCTCCTGCCCCACAGATTTCCCGTTTTAACTCACAACCCCCTCATTTCCTCCTCTCCTGCCTCACAGTATTATGGGGGGCACCACCTTGGGAACTCACAACCCCCTCCTTCTGCTGCCCCACAGATTTCCCGTGGGAACTCACAACCCCCTACTTTCCTTCTCCTGCCCCACAAATTTCCTGTGGGGACGCCACCCTGGGAACTCAGGTCCCCCTGCCCTTTCCTCTTCCTGCCCCACAGCATTATGGGGGGCGCCAGCTCCTGCCCCACAGATTTCCCGTTTTAACTCACAACCCCCTCCTCTCCTGCCCCACAGCATTATGGAGGGCACCCCCTTGGGAACTCACAACCCCCTCCTTTCCTCCTGCCCCACAGCATTATGGGGCACCCCCTTGGGAACTCACAACCCCCTCCTTTCCTCCTGCCCCACAGCATTATGGGGCACTCCCTTGGGAACTCACAACCCCCTCCTTTCCTCCTGCCCCACAGCATTATGGGGGGCACTCCCTTGGGAACTCACAACCCCTACTTTCCTCCTGCCCCACAGCATTATGGGGGGCACTCCCTTGGGAACTCACAATCCCCTCCTTTCCTCCTTTCCTCCTGCCCCACAGCATTATGGGGGGCACCACCTTGGGAACTCACAACCCCCTCCTTCTGCTGCCCCACTGATTTCCCGTGGGAACTCACAACCCCCTACTTTCCTTCTCCTGCCCCACAGATTTCCTGTGGGGACGCCACCCTGGGAACTCAGGTCCCCCTCCTTTCCTCCTCCTGCCCCACAGATTTCCCGTTTTAACTCACAACCCCCTCATTTCCTCCTCTCCTGCCCCACAGCATTATGGGGGGCACCCCCTTGGGAACTCACAACCCCCTCCTTCTGCTGTCCCACAGATTTTCCGTGGGAACTCAGGTCCCCCTCCTTTCCTCCTCCTGCCCCACAGATTTCCTTCTCCTGCCCCATCGCATTATGGGGGGCGCCACCCTCCTGCCCCACAGATTTCCCATTTTAACTCACAGCCCCCTCATTTCCTCCTCTCCTGCCCCACAGATTTCCCGTGGGGACGCCCCGCTGGGGGTCACGGCCCTCTCCTTCTCCCCCTTTGACCCCCTGGTCTTCGTGGCCGGGACCGAAGGAGGCGACCTCCTCAAGTGCTGGGCGGGGGCCGAGACCCCCGCCGTGGGGCGGCCCCACTTGGGGGGCGGCCTGCCCCTCAAGGCCCCCGCCCAGATGGCCTTCGCGCCCCACGGCGGGCCCGTCTATTCGGTCAGCTGCTCGCCGTTCCACAGGTGAGGCCCAGGGGGCATTTATTTATTATTATTATTATTATTATTATTATTATTATTATTATTATTATTATTAAAAAAAGATGATGATAGGAAAACATTATTATTATTATTATTATTATTGAAAGATGATAGGAAAACATTATTATTATTATTATTATTATTATTATTATTATTATTATTATTGAAAGATGATGATAGGAAGACATTATTATTATTATTATTATTATTATCATTATTATTATTATTATTGAAAGATGAGGATAGGAAGACATTATTATTATTATTATTATTATTATTATTATTATTATTATTATTGAAAGATGAGGATAGGAAGACATTATTATTATTATTATTATTATTATTATTATTATTATTATCATTATTATTATTATTATTGAAAGATGAGGATAGGAAGACATTATTATTATTATTATTATTATTATTATTATTATTATTATTATTGAAAGATGAGGATAGGAAGACATTATTATTATTATTATTATTATTATTATCATTATTATTATTATTATTGAAAGATGAGGATAGGAAGACATTATTATTATTATTATTATTATTATTATTATTATTGAAAGATGATAGGAAAACATTATTATTATTATTATTATTATTATTATTATTATTATTGAAAGATGAGGATAGGAAGACATTATTATTATTATTATTATTATTATTATTATTGAAAGATGATGATAGGAAAACATTATTATTATTATTATTATTATTATTGAAAGATGATGATAGGAAAACATTATTATTATTATTATTATTATTATTATTATTATTATTATTGAAAGATGATGATAGGAAAACATTATTATTATTATTATTATTATTGAAAGATGATGATAGGAAAACATTATTATTATCATTATTATTATTATTATTGAAAGATGATGATAGGAAAACATTATTATTATCATTATTATTATTATTATTATTATTATTATTATTGAAAGATGATGATAGGAAAACATTATTATTATCATTATTATTATTATTATTGAAAGATGATGATAGGAAAACATTATTATTATTATTGAAAGATGATGATAGGAAGACATTATTATTATTATTATTATTATTATTGAAAGAGGATGATATTTTGTGGTTGTGGAATAATTATTATCATTATCATTATTACAGGAGGTTGTTGTTGTTGTTGTTGTTGTTACTAGTACAGGAAGATATTATTATTGTTACTATTACTATTATTATTATTGTTATTATTGATGTTGATGTTACTATTACTACTACTACTGGAAGATATTATTATTGTTACTATTATTATTATTATTATTATTATTATTATTATTATTACTACTATTATTGTTATTATTGATATTGATGTTATTACTACTACTACAGAAGATATTATTATTGTTACTATTACTATTACTATTGTTATTATTGATGTTGATGTTACTATTACTACTACTACTGGAAGATATTATTATTGTTACTATTACTATTATTATTGTTATTATTATTATTGATGATGTTGATGTTACTACTACTACTACTACTACTACTACTACTGGAAGATATTATTATTGTTACTATTACTATTATTGTTATTATTGATGTTGATATTATTATTACTACTACAGGAACATATTATTATTGTTACTATTACTATTATTATTGTTATTATTGATGATGTTGATGTTATTACTACTACTACTAGTAGCAGTACTACTGGAAGATTTTGTTATTGTTATTGTTATTATGATAGGAAGACATTGTATTATTGTTGTTTGTTGTTTTGTTTATTTTGCTGTTTTGTTATTGTTATTACTACTTTTACCTTTACCTATTATTACTTTTTTTACTTATTACTCTTACATATTACTATTATTCTTACTGCTTTTACTTATTACTTTCTACTTTTACTTGTTTCTTGATACTTCTTTTAGTTTTTACTTATTGCTTGTACTAATTACTAATTACTAATTACTTGTTACTTTTACTTATTATTACTGTCTTTGCTTTTTTTACTTACTGCTTAATACTGTTACTTCTTACTGCTTTTACTTCTTGCTTATGCTAATTACTTACTTATTACTTTTACTTTTACTTGTTACTTTTAATTACTTCTTAATTATTTTTACTTATGACTGTTACATATTATTCCTTATTACTGTTACCAATGACTAGTTACTTATAACTTTTCCTTCTTATTGTTTTTATATATTACTTATTTTCTCTTATTACTTATTTTTACTTACTACTTTCACTTATTACTTCTTTTGCTGATTACTTTTACTTATTCTTAATACTTCTTACTTTGGCTTATTATTACTCTTTACTTAGTTTTACTCGCTTGTTACTTTTACATACTTGTTGCTTTTACTAATTACTTATTATTACTTCTACTTATCATTACTTACTCCTATTACTTGTCCCTGTTCCTCTTACTCACCATTATTCCTTCTACTCCTCACTTACTTTTGCTTCTTACTCCTTACTTTCACTTATTACTTCTTTTGCTTATTACTTTCACTTATTCTTAATACTTCTTACTTTGGCTTATTATTACTCTTTACTTAGTTTTACTCGCTTGTTACTTTTACATACTTGTTGCTTTTACTAATTACTTATTATTACTTCTACTTATCATTACTTACTCCTATTACTTGTCCCTGTTCCTTTTACTTACCATTACTCCTTTTACTAATCCCTTATTTTTGCTTCTTACTCCTTGGAATTACTCCTTTTCGGTATTACTTACTGCTTTTACTAATTCCTTTTTTACTTATTACTTCTACTTATTATTACCTACTCCTATTACTTGTCCCTGTTCCTTTTACTTACCATTACTCCTTTTACTAATCCCTTATTTTTGCTTCTTACTCCTTGGAATTACTCCTTTTCGGTATTACTTACTGCTTTTACTAATTCCTTTTTTACTTATTACTTCTACTTATCATTACTTACTCCTATTACTTGTCCCTGTTCCTTTTACTTACCATTACTCCTTTTACTAATCCCTTATTTTTGCTTCTTACTCCTTGGAATTACTCCTTTTCGGTATTACTTACTGCTTTTACTAATTCCTTTTTTACTTATTACTTCTACTTATTATTACTTACTCCTATTACTTGTCCCTGTTCCTTTTACTTACCATTACTCCTTTTACTAATCCCTTATTTTTGCTTCTTACTCCTTGGAATTACTCCTTTTCGGTATTACTTACTGCTTTTACTAATTCCTTTTTTACTTATTACTTCTACTTATTATTACTTACTCCTATTACTTGTCCCTGTTCCTTTTACTTACCATTACTCCTTTTACTAATCCCTTATTTTTGCTTCTTACTCCTTGGAATTACTCCTTTTCGGTATTACTTACTGCTTTTACTAATTCCTTTTTTACTTATTACTTCTACTTATTATTACTTACTCCTATTACTTGTCCCTGTTCCTTTTACTTACCATTACTCCTTTTACTAATCCCTTATTTTTGCTTCTTACTCCTTGGAATTACTCCTTTTCGGTATTACTTACTGCTTTTACTAATTCCTTTTTTACTTATTACTTCTACTTATTATTACTTACTCCTATTACTTGTCCCTGTTCCTTTTACTTACCATTACTCCTTTTACTAATCCCTTATTTTTGCTTCTTACTCCTTGGAATTACTCCTTTTCGGTATTACTTACTGCTTTTACTAATTCCTTTCTTTTTTACTTATTTCTTCTACTTATCATTACTTACTCCTATTACTTGTCCCTGTTCCTCTTACTCACCATTATTCCTTCTACTCCTCACTTACTTTTGCTTCTTACTCCTTGGAATTACTCCTTTTAGCTATTATTGTTCTTACTAATTCCTTTTTTTTACTAATTCCATTTTTGTTACTTATTACTTGTTACTTATTATTACTTACTTGTTACTTATTACTTGTTACTTATTATTACTTACTTGTTACTTATTACTTACTTGTTACTTATTACTTACTTGTTACTTATTACTTGTTACTTATTATTACTTACTTGTTACTTATTACTTGTTACTTATTACTTGTTACTTATTATTACTTACTTGTTACTTCTTACTTCTTACTTCTTATTACTTATTATTCTTATTACTTACTACTCTTTTGTTTATTACCTTTCCTCCCGAGAGGAACCTGTTTCTGAGCGGAGGAACCGACGGCCACGTTCACCTCTACTCCATGCTCCAGGCCCAGCCCCTAGTATCCCTGCAACTCTCCAAGAAGTATGTTTTCGGCGTCAGGTGGTCCCCCATCCGGCCCCTGGTCTTCGCCGCCGCTACCGGGGAAGGTACTACTACTATTACTACTACTACCACTACCCTGTCTGGGCTTCCCCAACCACTACTACTATTAATATTATTACTACTACTACTACTATTAATAATAATAATGTCAGGGGCTCAGCTCTGACAAATAACTACTTAGTATTTATACCCTGCCTGGGCTTCCCCAGCTGCTTCTACTACTAGTACTACCGTATTATTTATACCCCGCCTGGGCTGCCTCAGCCACTTACTACTACTACTACTACTAATAATAATAATAATAACAACAACTTATTATATATACCCTGCCTGGGCTTCCCCAGCTGCTTCTACTACTAGTACTACCTTATTATTTATACCCCGCCTGGGCTGCACCAGCCACTTACTACTACTACTACTACTACTACTACTAATAATAATAATAACAACAACTTATTATTTATACCCTGCCTGGGCTTCCCCAGCTGCTTCTACTACTAGTACTACCTTATTATTTATACCCTGCCTGGGCTGCACCAGCCACTTACTACTACTACTAATAATAATAATAACAACTTATTATTTATACCCTGCCTGGGCTTCCCCAGCTGCTTCTACTACTAGTACTACCGTATTATTTATACCCCGCCTGGGCTGCCTCAGCCACTTACTACTACTACTACTACTACTACTAATAATAACAACTTATTATTTATACCCTGCTTGGGCTTCCCCAGCTGCTTCTACTACTAGTACTACAGTATTATTTATACCCCACCTGGGCTGCCTCAGCCACTTACTACTACTACTACTACTACTAATAATAATAATAATAATAATAACAACTTATTATTTATACCCTGCCTGGGCTTCCCCAGCTGCTTCTACTACTAGTACTACCGTATTATTTATACCCTGCCTGGGCTGCACCAGCCACTTACTACTACTACTACTAATAACAACAACTTATTATTTATACCCTGCCTGGGCTTCCCCAGCTGCTTCTACTACTAGTACTACCTTATTATTTATACCCTGCCTGGGCTGCACCAGCCACTTACTACTACTACTAATAATAATAATAACAACAAATTATTTATAGCCTGCCTGGGCTTCCCCAGCTGCTACTGCTACTGCTGCTGCTATTACTACTACTAGTAGTACTAGTACCTTATTAGTTATACCCTGCCTGGGCTTCCCCAGCTGCTGCTGCTATTACTACTATTACTACTATATTACTACTATTACTATTATTTATACTTTGTCTGGGCTTCTCCAGCTGCTACTGCTGCTACTACTAGTAGTACTACCTTATTATTTACACCCTGCCTGGGCTTCCCCAACTGCGCTGCCTCTGCTACTACTACTACTACTACTACTACTAGTACTACTTTTTTATACCCTGCCTGGGCTTCCCCAGCCACTAGTGCTACTATTAATAATAACAACAACTTCTTATTTATACCCTCCCTGGGCTTCCCCAGCTGCTGCTACTACTAGTAGTACTACCTTATTATTTATACCCTGCCTGGGCTTCCCCAGCCACTTACTACTCCTACTAACTTATTATTTATACCCTTACTGGGCTTCCACACTCACTAATACTACTACTACTAACAACTTTTTATACCCTGCTGGGGCTTCCTCAGTCACTACTACTACCTTATTATTTATGCCCTCCCTGGGATTCCCCAGGTACTACTACTACTACTAAATACCATCCCTGGGCTCCCCCAGCCACTAGTATTACTATTACTAATAATAACTTATTATTTATACCCTGCCTAGGCTTCCCCTGCTGCTACCCTGCTTGGGCTTCCCCAGCTGCTACTGCTACTACTAGTAGTACTACCTTATTATTTATACCCTGCCTGGGCTTCCCCAGCTGCTGCTGCTACTACTAACAACTTATTATTTATACCCTGCTTGGGCTTTCCTAGCTGCTGCTGCTGCTACTGCTGCTACTGCTGCTACTACTAGTAGTACTACCTTATTATTTATACCTTGCCTGGGCTTCCCCAGCTGCTGCTACTACTACTAGTACTACCTTATTATTTATGTCCTTCCTGGGTTTCCCCAGCTGCTGCTACTGCTGCTACTACTAACTTTTATACTACTACTAACTTCCTCAGCCACTACTACTACTAACAATAACATTATTTATACCCTGCCTGGGCTTCCCCAGCTGCTGCTGCTACTACTAACAACTTATTATTTATACCCTGCTTGGGCTTTCCCAGCTGCTGCTGCTGCTGCTACTGCTGCTACTACTAGTAGTAGTACTACCTTATTATTTACACCTTGCCTGGGCTTCCCCAGCTGCTGCTACTACTACTAGTACTACCTTATTATTTATGTCCTTCCTGGGCTTCCCCAGCTGCTGCTACTGCTGCCACTACTAACTTTTATACTACTACTAACTTCCTCAGCCACTACTACTAATAACAACAACATTATTTATACCCTGCTTGGGCTTTCCCAGCTGCTGCTGCTGCTGCTACTGCTGCTACTACTAGTAGTACTACCTTATTATTTACACCTTGCCTGGGCTTCCCCAGCTGCTGCTACTACTACTAGTACTACCTTATTATTTATGTCCTTCCTGGGTTTCCCCAGCTGCTGCTGCTACTACTAACTTTTTATACTACTACTAACTTCCCCAGCCACTACTACTACTAACAACAACGTTATTTATACCCTGCTTGGGCTTTCCCAGCTGCTGCTGCTGCTACTGCTGCTACTACTAGTAGTAGTACTACCTTATTATTTATACCTTGCCTGGGCTTCCCCAGCTGCTGCTACTACTACTAGTACTACCTTATTATTTATGTCCTTCCTGGGCTTCCCCAGCTGCTGCTACTGCTGCTACTACTAACTTTTATACTACTACTAACTTCCTCAGCCACTACTACTACTAACAATAACATTATTTATACCCTGCTTGGGCTTTCCCAGCTGCTGCTGCTGCTACTGCTGCTACTACTACTACTGCTGCTACTACCTTATTATTTATACCCTGCCCGGGCTTCCCCAGCTGCTGCTGCTACTACTAACAACTTATTATTTATACCCTGCTTGGGCTTTCCCAGCTGCTGCTGCTGCTGCTACTGGTGTTACTACTAGTAGTACTACCTTATTATTTATACCTTGCCTGGGCTTCCCCAGCTGCTGCTACTACTACTAGTACTACCTTATTATTTATGTCCTTCCTGGGCTTCCCCAGCTGCTGCTACTGCTGCTACTACTAACTTTTATACTACTACTAACTTCCTCAGCCACTACTACTACTAACAATAACATTATTTATACCCTGCCTGGGCTTCCCCAGCTGCTGCTGCTACTACTAACAACTTATTATTTATACCCTGCTTGGGCTTTCCCTGCTGCTGCTGCTGCTACTGCTGCTACTACTAGTAGTACTACCTTATTATTTACACCTTGCCTGGGCTTCCCCAGCTGCTGCTACTACTACTAGTACTACCTTATTATTTATGTCCTTCCTGGGCTTCCCCAGCTGCTGCTACTGCTGCCACTACTAACTTTTATACTACTACTAACTTCCTCAGCCACTACTACTAATAACAACAACATTATTTATACCCTGCTTGGGCTTTCCCAGCTGCTGCTGCTGCTGCTACTGCTGCTACTACTAGTAGTACTACCTTATTATTTACACCTTGCCTGGGCTTCCCCAGCTGCTGCTACTACTACTAGTACTACCTTATTATTTATGTCCTTCCTGGGTTTCCCCAGCTGCTGCTGCTACTACTAACTTTTTATACTACTACTAACTTCCCCAGCCACTACTACTACTAACAACAACGTTATTTATACCCTGCTTGGGCTTTCCCAGCTGCTGCTGCTGCTACTGCTGCTACTACTAGTAGTAGTACTACCTTATTATTTATACCTTGCCTGGGCTTCCCCAGCTGCTGCTACTACTACTAGTACTACCTTATTATTTATGTCCTTCCTGGGCTTCCCCAGCTGCTGCTACTGCTGCTACTACTAACTTTTATACTACTACTAACTTCCTCAGCCACTACTACTACTAACAATAACATTATTTATACCCTGCCTGGGCTTCCCCAGCTGCTGCTGCTACTACTAACAACTTATTATTTATACCCTGCTTGGGCTTTCCCTGCTGCTGCTGCTGCTACTGCTGCTACTACTACTAGTAGTACTACCTTATTATTTACACCTTGCCTGGGCTTCCCCAGCTGCTGCTACTACTACTAGTACTACCTTATTATTTATGTCCTTCCTGGGCTTCCCCAGCTGCTGCTACTGCTGCTACTACTAACTTTTATACTACTACTAACTTCCTCAGCCACTACTACTACTAACAATAACATTATTTATACCCTGCCTGGGCTTCCCCAGCTGCTGCTGCTACTACTAACAACTTATTATTTATACCCTGCTTGGGCTTTCCCAGCTGCTGCTGCTGCTGCTACTGCTACTACTACTACTAGTAGTAGTACTACCTTATTATTTATACCTTGCCTGGGCTTCCCCAGCTGCTGCTACTACTACTAGTACTACCTTATTATTTATGTCCTTCCTGGGCTTCCCCAGCTGCTGCTACTGCTGCTACTACTAACTTTTATACTACTACTAACTTCCTCAGCCACTACTACTACTAACAATAACATTATTTATACCCTGCCTGGGCTTCCCCAGCTGCTGCTGCTACTACTAACAACTTATTATTTATCCCCTGCTTGGGCTTTCCCTGCTGCTGCTGCTGCTGCTGCTACTGCTGCTACTACTAGGAGTACTACCTTATTATTTATACCTTGCCTGGGCTTCCCCAGCTGCTGCTACTACAAGTACTACCTTATTATTTATGTCCTTCCTGGGCTTCCCCAGCTGCTGCTACTGCTGCTACTACTAACTTTTATACTACTCCTAACTTCCTCAGCCACTACTACTACTAACAATAACATTATTTATACCCTGCCTGGGCTTCCCCAGCTGCTACTACTACTAGTACTACCTTATTATTTATGTCCTTCCTGGGCTTCCCCAGCTGCTGCTACTGCTGCTACTACTAACTTTTATACTACTACTAACTTCCTCAGCCACTACTACTACTAACAATAACATTATTTATACCCTGCCTGGGCTTCCCCAGCTGCTGCTGCTACTACTAACAACTTATTATTTATACCCTGCTTGGGCTTTCCCTGCTGCTGCTGCTGCTACTGCTGCTATTACTACTAGTAGTACTACCTTATTATTTATACCCTGCCTGGGCTTCCCCAGCTGCTACTACTACTAGTACTACCTTATTATTTATGTCCTTCCTGGGCTTCCCCAGCTGCTGCTACTGCTGCTACTACTAACTTTTATACTACTACTAACTTCCTCAGCCACTACTACTACTAACAATAACATTATTTATACCCTGCCTGGGCTTCCCCAGCTGCTACTACTACTAGTACTACCTTATTATTTATGTCCTTCCTGGGCTTCCCCAGCTGCTGCTACTGCTGCTACTGCTACTACTACTAGTAGTAGTAGTACTACCTTATTATTTATACCTTGCCTGGGCTTCCCCAGCTGCTGCTACTACTACTAGTACTACCTTATTATTTATGTCCTTCCTGGGCTTCCCCAGCTGCTGCTACTGCTGCTACTACTAACTTTTATACTACTACTAACTTCCTCAGCCACTACTACTACTAACAATAACATTATTTATACCCTGCCTGGGCTTCCCCAGCTGCTGCTGCTACTACTAACAACTTATTATTTATCCCCTGCTTGGGCTTTCCCTGCTGCTGCTGCTGCTGCTGCTACTGCTGCTACTACTAGGAGTACTACCTTATTATTTATACCTTGCCTGGGCTTCCCCAGCTGCTGCTACTACAAGTACTACCTTATTATTTATGTCCTTCCTGGGCTTCCCCAGCTGCTGCTACTGCTGCTACTACTAACTTTTATACTACTCCTAACTTCCTCAGCCACTACTACTACTAACAATAACATTATTTATACCCTGCCTGGGCTTCCCCAGCTGCTACTACTACTAGTACTACCTTATTATTTATGTCCTTCCTGGGCTTCCCCAGCTGCTGCTACTGCTGCTACTACTAAC
Source organism: Podarcis erhardii (assembly GCF_964252035.2). Classification (NCBI taxonomy): domain Eukaryota; kingdom Metazoa; phylum Chordata; class Lepidosauria; order Squamata; family Lacertidae; genus Podarcis; species Podarcis erhardii. The sequence continues at coordinate 51,239,647 of NC_138504.1, read as the reverse complement.
TTTTATACTACTACTAACTTCCTCAGCCACTACTACTACTAACAATAACATTATTTATACCCTGCCTGGGCTTCCCCAGCTGCTGCTGCTACTACTAACAACTTATTATTTATACCCTGCTTGGGCTTTCCCTGCTGCTGCTGCTGCTACTGCTGCTATTACTACTAGTAGTACTACCTTATTATTTATACCCTGCCTGGGCTTCCCCAGCTGCTACTACTACTAGTACTACCTTATTATTTATGTCCTTCCTGGGCTTCCCCAGCTGCTGCTACTGCTGCTACTACTAACTTTTATACTACTACTAACTTCCTCAGCCACTACTACTACTAACAATAACATTATTTATACCCTGCCTGGGCTTCCCCAGCTGCTACTACTACTAGTACTACCTTATTATTTATGTCCTTCCTGGGCTTCCCCAGCTGCTGCTACTGCTGCTACTACTAACTTTTATACTACTACTAACTTCCTCAGCCACTACTACTACTAACAATAACATTATTTATACCCTTCCTGGGCTTCCCCAGCTGCTGCTACTACTACTAGTACTACCTTATTATTTATGTCCTTCCTGGGCTTCCCCAGCTGCTGCTACTGCTGCTACTACTAACTTTTATACTACTACTAACTTCCTCAGCCACTACTACTACTAACAATAACATTATTTATACCCTGCCTGGGCTTCCCCAGCTGCTGCTGCTACTACTAACAACTTATTATTTATAGCCTGCTTGGGCTTTCCCTGCTGCTGCTACTACTAGTAGTACTACCTTATTATTTACACCTTGCCTGGGCTTCCCCAGCTGCTGCTACTACTACTAGTACTACCTTATTATTTATGTCCTTCCTGGGTTTCCCCAGCTGCTGCTACTACTACTAACTTTTTATACTACTACTAACTTCCCCAGCCACTACTACTACTAACAACTTATTATTTATACCCTGCTTGGGCTTTCCCAGCTGCTACTGCTGCTACTACTAGTAGTACTACCTTATTATTTATACCTTGCCTGGGCTTCCCCAGCTGCTACTACTACTAGTAGTACTACCTTATTATTTATGTCCTTCCTGGGCTTCCCCAGCTGCTGCTACTGCTGCTACTACTAACTTTTATACTACTACTAACTTCCTCAGCCACTACTACTACTAACAATAACATTATTTATACCCTGCCTGGGCTTCCCCAGCTGCTACTACTACTAGTACTACCTTATTATTTATGTCCTTCCTGGGCTTCCCCAGCTGCTGCTACTGCTGCTACTACTAACTTTTATACTACTATTAACTTCCTCAGCCACTACTACTACTAACAATAACATTATTTATACCTTGCCTGGGCTTCCCCAGCTGCTACTACTACTAGTACTACCTTATTATTTATGTCCTTCCTGGGCTTCCCCAGCTGCTGCTACTGCTGCTACTACTAACTTTTATACTACTCCTAACTTCCTCAGCCACTACTACTACTAACAATAACATTATTTATACCCTGCCTGGGCTTCCCCAGCTGCTACTACTACTAGTACTACCTTATTATTTATGTCCTTCCTGGGCTTCCCCAGCTGCTGCTACTGCTGCTACTACTAACTTTTATACTACTACTAACTTCCTCAGCCACTACTACTACTAACAATAACATTATTTATACCCTTCCTGGGCTTCCCCAGCTGCTGCTGCTACTACTACTAGTACTACCTTATTATTTATGTCCTTCCTGGGCTTCCCCAGCTGCTGCTACTGCTGCTACTACTAACTTTTATACTACTACTAACTTCCTCAGCCACTACTACTACTAACAATAACATTATTTATACCCTGCCTGGGCTTCCCCAGCTGCTGCTGCTACTACTAACAACTTATTATTTATAGCCTGCTTGGGCTTTCCCTGCTGCTGCTACTACTAGTAGTACTACCTTATTATTTACACCTTGCCTGGGCTTCCCCAGCTGCTGCTACTACTACTAGTACTACCTTATTATTTATGTCCTTCCTGGGTTTCCCCAGCTGCTGCTACTACTACTAACTTTTTATACTACTACTAACTTCCCCAGCCACTACTACTACTAACAACTTATTATTTATACCCTGCTTGGGCTTTCCCAGCTGCTACTGCTGCTACTACTAGTAGTACTACCTTATTATTTATACCTTGCCTGGGCTTCCCCAGCTGCTACTACTACTAGTAGTACTACCTTATTATTTATGTCCTTCCTGGGCTTCCCCAGCTGCTGCTACTGCTGCTACTACTAACTTTTATACTACTACTAACTTCCTCAGCCACTACTACTACTAACAATAACATTATTTATACCCTGCCTGGGCTTCCCCAGCTGCTACTACTACTAGTACTACCTTATTATTTATGTCCTTCCTGGGCTTCCCCAGCTGCTGCTACTGCTGCTACTACTAACTTTTATACTACTATTAACTTCCTCAGCCACTACTACTACTAACAATAACATTATTTATACCTTGCCTGGGCTTCCCCAGCTGCTACTACTACTAGTACTACCTTATTATTTATGTCCTTCCTGGGCTTCCCCAGCTGCTGCTACTGCTGCTACTACTAACTTTTATACTACTACTAACTTCCTCAGCCACTACTACTACTAACAATAACATTATTTATACCCTGCCTGGGCTTCCCCAGCTGCTGCTACTACAACTACTAACTTTTTATACCCTGCCTGGGCTTCCCCAGCCACTTATTACTGCTACTACTACTATTACTACTACTACTATTAATAATAATTAAATTTCCCTGTATGAAATGAAATGAAATGAAACAATCAAATTAAATTATTAAATTAAATTAAAACTAAAACTTGTATTTCCCTGTATTATTAAAGGGAAAACAAACCTTTCATTTCCCTGTATTAAATTAAATTAAATTAAGTATTTATTTAACTTAATATATTTAATATTAAAATATTTCTTTCTTTAAATTTAAGTTTATTAAAATATTTAATGTTTATTTAATTTTTGTTCCCTGTATGAAATTAAATTAAATTAAATACTTAAATTTAATTATTATATTAAATGAACTGAATATCTTTCATATTAATATTTATTTAATAAATTAAATTAAAACTAAAACTTGTACTTCCCTGTATTATTAAATGGAAAATAAACCTTTTATTTCCCTGTATTAAATTAAATTAAATTAAATTAAATTAAATTAAATTTAACTTAATATATTGAATATAAAAAGATTTATTTCTTTAAATTAAAGTTTATTAAAATATTTAATGTTTATTAAACTGAATATCTTTCATATTAATATTTATTTAATAAATGAAATTAAAAGTAAAACTATTTAATGTTTATTTAATTTTTGTTCCCTGTATGAAATTCAATATTAAATTAAATACTTAAATTTATTGATTATATTAAATGAACTGAATATCTTTCATATTAATATTTATTTAATAAATGAAATTAAAAGTAAAACTATTTAATGTTTATTTAATTTTTGTTCCCTGTATGAAATTCAATATTAAATTAAATCCTTAAATTTATTGATTATATTAAATGAACTGAATATCTTTCATATTAATATTTATTTAATAAATTCAATTAAAAGTAAAACTATTTAACGTTTATTTAATTTTTGTTCCCTGTATGAAATTCAATATTAAATTAAATCCTTAAATTTATTGATTATATTAAATGAACTGAATATCTTTCATATTAATATTTATTTAATAAATGAAATTAAAAGTAAAACTATTTAATGTTTATTTAATTTTTGTTCCCTGTATGAAATTCAATATTAAATTCAATCCTTAAATTTATTGATTATATTAAATGAACTGAATATCTTTCATATTAATATTTATTTAATAAATGAAATTAAAAGTAAAACGATTTAATGTTGATTTATTTTTTGTTCCCTGTATGAAATGAAATGAAATTAAATACTTAAATTTAATGATTATATTAAATTAATTTAATATATTTCATATAAATATTTATTCAATCTTTCTCCGGTTTTTCCCCAGGGGAAGTCCATCTCTTTGACTTCGGCCAAAACTCCCAGAAGCCTTCGTTCTCCGTCCGTCAAAGCCCAGAGCCCGCCTACTGCCTGGAGTTCAACCCCAGGCGGCCTCAGCTATTGGCCGCCGGGGACGGAGGGGGCGGAGTCAAGGTCTGGCAGCTGGGCGGGGAATTCAGTGAGGAGGGAGGGAGGGAGAGGAGCCAGCTGGAGATGCTGGCCAATGAGGTGACCGATTGACACAACACAACACAACACAACACAACACAACACAACACAACACAACACAACACAACACAACACAACACAACACAACACAACACAACACACAACCTAATGACTCAACTCAACACAAGTCAACGCAACTCAAGTCAACGCAACTCAACACAAGTCAACGTAACTCAACACAACTCAACCGATTGAGGGCGGGAAGGGTGACACAACTCAACACAATTCAACGCAACTCAACACAACTCAACCGATTGAGGGTGGGAAGGGTGACACAACTCAACACAATTCAACGCAACTCAACACAACTCAACGCAAGTCAACACAATCAACGCAAGTCAACACAAGTCAACACAAGTCAACACAACTCAACCGATTGAGGGTGGGAAGGGTGACACAACTCAACACAATTCAACGCAACTCAACACAACTCAACGCAAGTCAACACAATCAACGCAAGTCAACACAAATCAACAGAACTCAACCGACTGAGGGTGGGAAGGGTGACACAACTCAGCACAATTCAACGCAACTCAACACAACTCAACGCAAGTCAACACAATCAACGCAAGTCAACACAAGTCAACACAACTCAACACAACTCAACCGATTGAGGGTGGGAAGGGTGACACAACTCAACAACGCAACACAATGCAATACAGCTCAATGCAACACAACACAAGTCAACGCAACTCAACACAAAGCAAGGCAACTCAATGCAAGTCAACGCAACTCAAGACAAGTCAACAGAACTCAACACAAGTCCGCAGCTCAACACAATGCAAGGCAACTCAACACAACGCAAGGCAAGTCAACACAACTCAACACAAGTCAATGCAAGTCAACCCAAGTCAACACAACTCAACCCAAGTCAATGCAACTCAAGACAAGTCAACACAAGTCAACGGAACTCAACTCAACCCAAGTCAACTCAACTCAACCCAACGCCACTCAACAACTCAACCCACAACTCAACGCAACGCAACTCAACACAACTCAACAATTCAACCCACAACTCAATGCAACTCAACACAACATAACCCAACTTAACTCAAGCCCTCGCTCTCCGTCCGTCAAAGCCCAGAGCCCGCCTACTGCCTGGAGTTCAACCCCAGGCGGCCTCAGCTATTGGCCGCCGGGGACGGAGGGGGCGGAGTCAAGGTCTGGCAGCTGGGCGGGGAATTCAGTGAGGAGGGAGGGAGGGAGAGGAGCCAGCTGGAGATGCTGGCCAATGAGGTGACCGATTGACACAACGCAACACAACACAACACAACACACAACCTAATGACTCAACACAACACAAGTCAACGCAACACAATTCAACGCAACTCAACACAACTCAACGCAACTCAACACAACTCAACTCAACACAATCAAGGCAAGTCAACACAAGTCAACACAAGTCAACACAACTGACTGAGGGTGGGAAGGGTGACACAACTCAACACAATTCAACGCAACTCAACACAACTCAACGCAACTCAACACAATCAAGGCAAGTCAACACAACTCAACACAACTCAACCGACTGGGGGTGGGAAGGGTGACACAACTCAACACAATTCAACGCAACTCAACACAACTCAACGCAAGTCAACACAATCAACGCAAGTCAACACAAGTCAACACAACTCAACCGATTGAGGGTGGGAAGTGTGACACAACTCAACAACGCAACACAATGCAATACAGCTCAATGCAACACAACACAAGTCAACGCAACTCATCACAAAGCAAGGCAACTCAATGCAAGTCAACGCAACTCAAGACAAGTCAACAGAACTCAACACAAGTCCGCAGCTCAACACAATGCAAGGCAACTCAACACAACGCAAGGCAAGTCAACACAACTCAACACAAGTCAATGCAAGTCAACCCAAGTCAACACAACTCAACCCCAGGCGGCCTCAGCTATTGGCTGCCGGGGACGGAGGGGGCGGAGTCAAGGTCTGGCAGCTGGGCGGGGAATTCAGTGAGGAGGGAGGGAGGGAGAGGAACCAGCTGGAGATGCTGGCCAATGAGGTGACCGATTGACACAACGCAACACAACACAACACAACAGAACACACAACCTAATGACTCAACACAACACAAGTCAACGCAACGCAACACAAGTCAACGTAACTCAACACAACTCAACCGATTGAGGGTGGGAAGGGTGACACAACTCAACACAATTCAACGCAACTCAACGCAACTCAACGCAACGCAACACAATCAAGGCAAGTCAACACAAGTCAACACAACTCAACCGACTGAGGGTGGGAAGGGTGACACAACTCAACACAATTCAACGCAACTCAACACAACTCAACGCAAGTCAACACAATCAACGCAAGTCAACACAAGTCAACACAAGTCAACACAACTCAACCGACTGAGGGTGGGAAGGGTGTCACAACTCAACACAATTCAACACAAGTCAACACAACTCAACCGACTGAGGGTGGGAAGGGTGACACAACTCAACACAATTCAATGCAACTCAACACAACTCAACGCAACTCAACACAATCAAGGCAAGTCAACACAAGTCAACACAAGTCAACACAACTCAACCGACTGAGGGTGGGAAGGGTGACACAACTCAACACAATTCAACGCAACTCAACACAACTCAACGCAAGTCAACACAATCAAGGCAAGTCAACACAAGTCAACACAACTCAACCGACTGAGGGTGGGAAGGGTGACACAACTCAACACAATTCAACGCAACTCAACACAACTCAACGCAAGTCAACACAATCAACGCAAGTCAACACAAGTCAACACAAGTCAACACAAGTCAACCGATTGAGGGTGGGAAGCGTGACACAACTCAACAACGCAACACAATGCAATACAGCTCAATGCAAGACAAGTCAACGCAACTCAACACAAAGCAAGGCAACTCAATGCAAGTCAACGCAACTCAAGACAAGTCAACAGAACTCAACACAAGTCCGCAGCTCAACACAATGCAAGGCAACTCAACACAATGCAAGGCAAGTCAACACAACTCAACACAAGTCAATGCAAGTCAACCCAAGTCAACACAACTCAACCCAACGCCACTCAACAACTCAACCCAACGCCACTCAACAACTCAACCCACAACTCAACGCAACGCAACTCAACACAACTCAACAATTCAACCCACAACTCAACACAACTCAACACAACATAACCCAACTCAATTCAACTCAACTCAACTGAAGCCCTCGCTCTCTGTCTGTCAAAGCCCAGAGCCCGCCTACTGCCTGGAGTTCAACCCCAGGCGGCCTCAGCTATTGGCCGCCGGGGACGGAGGGGGCGGAGTCAAGGTCTGGCAGCTGGGCGGGGAATTCAGGGAGGAAGGAGGGAGGGAGAGGAGCCAGCTGGAGATGCTGGCCAATGAGGTGACCGATTGACACAACGCAACGCAACTCAACACAACACAACGCAAGTCAACACACAACCCAATAACTTAATGCAACTCAACACAATTCAACTGATTGAGGATGGGAAGGGTGACACAACTGAACAACACAACACAAGTCAACACAACTCAACACAATGCAACTCAACGCAACACAACTCAACACAACGCAAGTCAACACAACTCAAGACAAGTCAACACAACTCAACACAATGCAACTCAACGCAGCTCAACACAACACAACGCAAGGCAACTCAACACAACGCAAGGCAAGTCAACACAAGTCAATGCAAGTCAACCCAAGTCAATGCAACTCAAGACAACACAAGTCAACACAAGTCAACTCAACCGATTGAGGGTGGGAAGGGTGACACAACTCAACAACGCAACACAGCTCAGTGCAACACACAACGCAAGTCAACGCAACTCAACACAAAGCATCGCAACTCAAGACAAGTCAGCGCAGCTCAACACAACACAAGGCAACAAAACTCAACACAACGCAAGTCAACGCAACTCAAGACAAGTCAAGACAACAAAAGTCAACACAGCTCAACACAACACAATGCAAAGCAACTCAAGGCAACTCAACACAACGCAAGGCAAGTCAACACAACTCAACCCAAGTCAACGCAACTCAAGACAAGTCAACACAACTCAACACAAGTCAACGCAGCTCAACACAACAACGCAAGGCAACTCAAGGCAACTCAACACAATGCAAGTCAATACAACTCAACACAAGTCAATGTAGGTCAACCCAAGTCAATGCAACTCAAGACAAACGCAACCCAACTCAACGCAACTCAACAAAACTCAACCCAACGCCACTCAACAACTCAACCCGCAACTCAACGCAACTCAACACAACATAACCCAATGCAACTCAATGCAACTCAAGTCAACTCAAGCCCTCGCTCTCCGTCCGTCAAAGCCCAGAGCCCACCTACTGCCTGGAGTTCAACCCCAGGCGGCCTCAGCTATTGGCCGCCGGGGACGGAGGGGGCGGAGTCAAGGTCTGGCAGCTGGGCGGGGAATTCAGGGAGGAGGGAGGGAGGGAGAGGAGCCAGCTGGAGATGCTGGCCAATGAGGTGACCGATTGAGGGGGACACAACAATGCAAAACAACACAACACAAGGCAAGGCAACACAACACAACAAAAGTCAACGCAACACAACACAACTCAAGACAAGTCAATGTAAGTCAACACAACTCAACCCAAGTCAACACAACTCAAGACAAGTCAATACAAGTCAATGTAAGTCAACACAACTCAAGACAAGTCAACGCAACTCAAGACAAGTCAATACAAGTCAATGTAAGTCAACACAACTCAAGACAAGTCAACACAACTCAAGACAAATCAATACAAGTCAATGTAAGTCAATACAACTCAAGACAAGTCAACGCAACTCAAGACAAGTCAATACAAGTCAATGTAAGTCAACACAACTCAAGACAAGTCAACACAACTCAACGCAACTCAAGACAAGTCAATACAAGTCAATACAAGTCAATGTAAGTCAACACAACTCAAACAAGTCAACGCAACTCAAGACAAGTCAATACAAGTCAATGTAAGTCAACACAACTCAAGACAAGTCAACACAACTCAAGACAAGTCAACGCAACTCAAGACAAGTCAATGTAAGTCAACACAACTCAACCCAAGTCAATGCAACACAACACAACTCAAGACAAGTCAATGTAAGTCAACACAACTCAACCCAAGTCAACACAACTCAAGACAAGTCAATACAAGTCAATGTAAGTCAACACAACTCAAGACAAGTCAACACAACTCAAGACAAGTCAATACAAGTCAATGTAAGTCAACACAACTCAAGACAAGTCAACACAACTCAACGCAAGTCAACGCAACTCAAGACAAGTCAATACAAGTCAATGTAAGTCAACACAACTCAAGACAAGTCAACGCAACTCAAGACAAGTCAATACAAGTCAATGTAAGTCAACACAACTCAAGACAAGTCAACACAACTCAAGACAAGTCAACGCAACTCAAGACAAGTCAATACAAGTCAATGTAAGTCAACACAACTCAAGACAAGTCAACACAACTCAAGACAAGTCAATACAAGTCAATGTAAGTCAACACAACTCAAGACAAGTCAACACAACTCAACGCAAGTCAACGCAACTCAAGACAAGTCAATACAAGTCAATGTAAGTCAACACAACTCAAGACAAGTCAACACAACTCAAGACAAGTCAACGCAACTCAAGACAAGTCAATACAAGTCAATGTAAGTCAACACAACTCAACCCAAGTCAACACAACTCAACGCAAGTCAACACAACTCAACACAAGTCAACACAAATCAAGACAAGTCAATGCAATTCAACACACAGCCCAATAACGCAATGCAACTCAACACAGCTCAACTCATTGAGGGTGGGAAGGGTGACACAACACAACTCAATGCAAGTCAACGCAACTCAACACAAGGCGACTCAAGGCAACTCAACACTAGTCAACACAACTCAACACAAGGCAAGACAACTCAACGCAACTCAACCCAAGTCAACGCAACTCAACCCAAGTCAATGCATCTCAACCCAAGTCAACACAACTCAACGCAACTCAACGCAAGCCAACTGAACGCAACGCCACTCAACAACTCAACCCACAACTCAACCCAACGCAACTCAACACAACGCCACTCAACACAATGCAACTCAACACAACGCCGCTCAACACAACGCAGCTCAACACAACGCAACCCAATTCAACGCAACTCAACACAGGTCAACGCAACTCAACCCAAGTCGATGCACCTCTACCCAAGTCAACACAACTCAACACAACTCAACGCAAGCCAACTGAACGCAAGGCCACTCAACAACTCGACCCACAACTCAACACAACACAGCTCAACACAACTCCACACAACTCCACCCACAACTCAACACAACGCAACGCAACACACAACCCAATGACTCAACGCAACCCCCAAACCGCCCAACAGCCCAACCAAGCCATAACCCAACAACACAACTCAAAGCAACAACACGACACACAACACAACACACAAGGAAAAGAAGGTTGGAAGTTTGGTTTTCAATTCAATTTTATGTATGCAAATATATGTAGATTATTAAAGTTTTCTTGGTTCACAACAGGTGTGTGTTTGTGTGTGTGTGGTTGTGTGTGTTGTCAATTCAAGAAACTGAATGGGTGGTTTGTGCACCAAAGGGAAATGCACAACCCACAACCCAATGCACAACTCAACCCAACCCAACAACCCAACTGAACTCAACACACAACTCAACACACAACACAACACAACTCAACACAACTCAACACACAACTCAACACAAAACACAACTCAACACACAACCCAACCAACAACACAACTCAACCCAACCCAACAACCCAACTCAACCCACAACACAACCCAACAACTCAACCTGACCCACAACCCAACCACTCAACCCAAACCACAACTCAACAATGCACTGCAACACACAACCCAGTAACTCAACACAACTCAACTCTCAACCCCACTCAACACAACACACACAACTCAACACACAACCCAACCCACAACCCAACGCAATGCAACTCAACTCAACGCACAACCCAACTCAAACCCACAACCCACAACCTGACCCAACAACCCAACACAACCCACACCCAACACAACCCAACAACCCAATCCACATCCCAACAACTCAACCTGACCCACAACCCAACAACCACTCAACCCAAACCACAACTCAACAATGCAATGCAACCCACAACCCAGTAACTCAACACAACTCAACCCAACTCAACCCCCAACCCCACTCAACACAACACACACAACTCAACCCACAACCCAACCCAACAACTCAACGCAACAACTCAACGCAACCCACAACCCAACAACTCAAAACAATGGAACTCAACGCAACACAACCCCAAACAACTCAACTCAACGCACAAGCCAACTCAACCCACAAGCCAACACAACCCACACCCAACACAACCCACAATCCAACAACTGTACCCAACCCACAACCCAACCACTCAACCCAAACCACAACTCAACAATGCAATGCAACCCACAACCCAGTAACTCAACACAACTCAACTCTCAACCCCACTCAACACAAAACACACAACTCAACACACAACCCAACCCACAACCCAACGCAATGCAACTCAACTCAACCCACAACCCAACTCAAACACAACCCACAACCTAACCCAACAACCCAACACAACCCACAACCCAACAACTGTACCCAACCCACAACTCAACACAACCCACAACCCAACAACTCAACCTGACCCACAACCCAACCACTCAACCCAAACCACAACTCAACAATGCAATGCAACCCACAACCCAGTAACTCAACACAACTCAACTCTCAACCCCACTCAACACAACACACACAACTCAACCCACAACCCAACCCACAACTCAACGCAATGCAACTCAACTCAACGCACAACCCAACTCAAACCCACAACCCACAACCTAACCCAACAACCCAACACAACCCAACAACCCAACCCACAACCCAACAACTCAACCTGACCCACAACCCAACAACCACTCAACCCAAACCACAACTCAACAATGCAATGCAACCCACAACCCAGTAACTCAACACAACTTAACCCAACTCAACCCCCAACCCCACTCAACACAACACACACAACTCAACCCACAACCCAACAACTCAACCCAACCACTCAACCCAAACCACAACTCAACAATGCAGTGCAACACACAACCCAGTAACTCAACACAACTCAACTCTCAACCCCACTCAACACAACACACACAACCCACAACCCAACCCAACAACTCAACACAACAACTCAACCCAACCTACAACCCAACAACTCAAAACAATGGAACTCAACACAACACAACCCGAAACAACTCAACTCAACGCACAACCCAACTCAAACCCACAACCCACAACCTAACCCAACAACTCAACCCACAATCCAACACAACCCACACCCAACACAACCCACAACCCAACAACTGTACCCAACCCACAACCCAACAACTCAACCCAACCCACAACCCAATCCAACTCAACAACCCAATCCACAACTCAAACCACAACGCAACCCAACCCACAACCCAACCACTCAACCCAAACCACAACTCAACAATGCAGTGCAACCCACAACCCAGTAACTCAACACAACTCAACTCTCAACCCCACTCAACACAACACACACAACTCAACACACAACCCAACCCACAACCCAACGCAATGCAACTCAACTCAACCCACAACCCAACTCAAACACAACCCACAACCTAACCCAACAACCCAACACAACCCACACCCAACACAACCCAACAACCCAATCCACAACCCAACAACTCAACCTGACCCACAACCCAACAACCACTCAACCCAAACCACAACTCAACAATGCAATGCAACCCACAACCCAGTAACTCAACACAACTCAACCCAACTCAACCCCCAACCCCACTCAACACAACACACACAACTTAACCCACAACCCAACAACTCAACCCAACCACTCAACCCAAACCACAACTCAACAATGCAGTGCAACACTCAACCCAGTAACTCAACACAACTCAACTCTCAACCCCACTCAACACAACACACACAACCCACAACCCAACCCAACAACTCAACACAACAACTCAACCCAACCCACAACCCAACAACTCAAAACAATGGAACTCAACGCAACACAACCCCAAACAACTCAACTCAACGCACAACCCAACTCAAACCCACAACCCACAACCCAACCCAACAACTCAACCCACAACCCTACACAACCCACACCCAACACAACCCACAATCCAACAACTGTACCCAACCCACAACCCAACAACTCAACCCATAACCCAACTCAACAACTCAACCCAACCCACAACCCAATCCAACTCAACAACCCAACCCACAACTCAAACCACAACGCAACCCAACCCACAACCCAGCCACTCAACCCAAACCACAACTCAACAATGCAGTGCAACACAACACACAACCCAGTAACTCAACCCCTCAACCCCACTCAACACAATACACAGAACTCAACCCACAACCCAACAACTCAACCCACAACCCAACCCAACAACTCAACGCAATGCAACTCAACTCAACCCACAACCCAACTCAAACCCACAACCCACAACCTAACCCAACAACTCAACCCACAACCCACACCCAACGCAACACAACAACACAACCCACAACCCAACAACTGTACCCAACCCACAACCCAACCCAACAACTCAACCCATAACCCAACTCAACAACTCAACCTGACCCACAACCCAACCACCACTCAACCCAAACCACAACTCAACAATGCAATGCAACACACAACCCAGTAACTCAACACAACTCAACCCTCAACCCCACTCAACACAACACACAACCCAACAACTCAACCCAACAACTCAACGCAATGCAACTCAACTCAACCCACAACCCAACTCAAACCCACAACCCACAACCTAACCCAACAACTCAACCCACAACCCACACCCAACGCAACACAACAACACAACCCACAACCCAACAACTGTACCCAACCCACAACCCAACCCATAACCCAACTCAACAACTCAACCTGACCCACAACCCAACCACCACTCAACCCAAACCACAACTCAACAATGCAATGCAACACACAACCCAGTAACTCAACACAACTCAACCCTCAACCCCACTCAACACAACACACAACTCAACACACAACCCAACAACTCAACCCACAACCCAATCCAACAACTCAACGCAACAACTCAAACCACAACCCAACAACTCAAAACAGTGCAACTCAACGCAACACAACCCCAAACAACTCAACTCAACCCACAACCCAACTCAAACACACAACCCACAACCTAACCCAACAACCCAACCAACAACTCAACCCAACTCAACTCAACCCACAACCCACACCCAACGCAACACAACAACACAACCCACAACCCAACAACTGTACCCAACCCACAACCCAACCCAACAACTCAACCCATAACCCAACTCAACAACTCAACCTGACCCACAACCCAACCACTCAACCCAAAACACAACTCAACAATGCAATGCAACACACAACCCAGTAACTCAACACAACTCAACCCTCAACCCCACTCAACACAACACACAACTCAACACACAACCCAACAACTCAACCCAACCCACAACCCAACCACTCAACCCAAACCACAACTCAACAATGCAGTGCAACACACAACCCAGTAACTCAACACAACTCTCAACCCCACTCAACACAACACACACAACTCAACCCACAACCTAACCCAACAACTCAACGCAACAACTCAACCCAACCCACAACCCAACAACTCAAAACAATGGAACTCAACGCAACACAACCCCAAACAACTCAACTCAACCCACAACACAACTCAAACCCACAACCCACAACCCAACCCAACAACTCAACCCACAACCCAACACAACCCACACCCAACACAACCCACAACCCAACAACTGTACCCAACCCACAACCCAACAACTCAACCCATAACCCAACTCAACAACTCAACCCAACCCACAACCCAATCCAACTCAACAACCCAAGCCACAACTCAAACCACAACGCAACCCAACCCACAACCCAACCACTCAACCCAAACCACAACTCAACAATGCAATGCAACACAACACACAACCCAGTAACTCAACTCCTCAACCCCACTCAACACAACACACAGAACTCAACACACAACCCAACAACTCAACCCACAACCCAACCCAACAACTCAACTCAATGCAACTCAACTCAACCCACAACCCAACTCAAACCCACAACCCACAACCTAACCCAACAACTCAACCCACAACCCACACCCAATGCAACACAACAACACAACCCACAACCCAACAACTGTACCCAACCCACAACCCAACCCAACAACTCAACCCATAACCCAACTCAACAACTCAACCTGACCCACAACCCAACCACCACTCAACCCAAACCACAACTCAACAATGCAATGCAACACACAACCCAGTAACTCAACCCAACTCAACCCTCAACCCCACTCAACACAACACACAACTCAACACACAACCCAACAACTCAACCCACAACCCAATCCAACAACTCAACGCAACAACTCAACCCACAACCCAACAACTCAAAACAGTGCAACTCAACGCAACACAACCCCAAACCACTCAACTCAACCCACAACCCAACTCAAACACACAACCCACAACCTAACCCAACAACCCAACCAACAACTCAACCCAACTCAACTCAACCCACAACCCACACCCAACGCAACACAACAACACAACCCACTGTACCCAACCCACAACCCAACTCAACAACTCAACCTGACCCACAACCCAACCACTCAACCCAAAACACAACTCAACAATGCAATGCAACACACAACCCAGTAACTCAACCCAACTCAACCCAACTCAACCCTCAACCCCACTCAACACAACACACACAACCCAACCCGCAACCCAACCCAACAACGCAACAGCTCAACCCAACCCACAACTCAACAACGCAATGCAACACACAACCCGGTAACTCAACACAACTCAACCCAACTCAACCCTCAACCCCACTCAACACAACACACACAACTCAACCCGCAACCCAACCCAACAACGCAACAGCTCAACCCAACCCACAACTCAACAACGCAATGCAACACACAACCCAGTAACTCAACACAGCTCAACTCTCAACCCCACTCAACACAACCCACACCACTCAACCCACAACCCAACAACTCAACCCAACCCTCAACCCAACGCAACGCAACTCAACCCACAACCCAACAACTCAAAACAATGCAACTCAACGCAACACAACCCCAAACAACTCAACTCAACCCACAACCCAACTCAAACACACAACCCACAACCTAACCCAACAACCCAACCAACAACTCAACCCAACTCAACTCAACCCACAACCCACACCCAACGCAACACAACAACACAACCCAACAACTGTACCCAACCCACAACCCAACTCAACAACTCAACCTGACCCACAACCCAACCACTCAACCCAAAACACAACTCAACAACGCAATGCAACACACAACCCAGTAACTCAACCCAACTCAACCCCACTCAACACAACACACACAACTCAACCCGCAACCC
Organism: Podarcis erhardii; assembly: GCF_964252035.2. Taxonomy (NCBI): domain Eukaryota; kingdom Metazoa; phylum Chordata; class Lepidosauria; order Squamata; family Lacertidae; genus Podarcis; species Podarcis erhardii. The sequence continues at coordinate 51,222,881 of NC_138504.1, read as the reverse complement.
AACCCAACAACGCAACAGCTCAACCCAAACCACAACTCAACAATGCAATGCAACACACAACCCAGTAACTCAACCCAACTCAACCCCACTCAACACAACACACACAACTCAACCCGCAACCCAACCCAACAACGCAACAGCTCAACCCAAACCACAACTCAACAACGCAATGCAACACACAACCCAGTAACTCAACACAGCTCAACTCTCAACCCCACTCAACACAACCCACACCACTCAACCCACAACCCAACAACTCAACCCAACCCACAACCCAACGCAACGCAACTCAACCCACAACCCAACAACTCAAAACAATGCAACTCAACGCAACACAACCCCAAACAACTCAACTCAACCCACAACCCAACTCAAACACACAACCCACAACCTAACCCAACAACCCAACCAACAACTCAACCCAACTCAACTCAACCCACAACCCACACCCAACGCAACACAACACAACCCACAACCCAACAACTGTACCCAACCCACAACCCAACTCAACAACTCAACCTGACCCACAACCCAACCACTCAACCCAAAACACAACTCAACAATGCAATGCAACACACAACCCAGTAACTCAACACAACTCAACCCAACTCAACCCTCAACCCCACTCAACACAACACACACAACCCAACCCGCAACCCAACCCAACAACGCAACAGCTCAACCCAACCCACAACCCAACCACTCAACCCAAACCACAACTCAACAACGCAATGCAACACACAACCCAGTAACTCAACACAGCTCAACTCTCAACCCCACTCAACACAACCCACACCACTCAACCCACAACCCAACAACTCAACCCAACCCACAACCCAACGCAACGCAAGTCAACCCACAACCCAACAACTCAAAACAATGCAACTCAACGCAACACAACACAACCCCAAACAACTCAACTCAACCCACAACCCAACCAAACCCACAACCATATATTTTATATTATATTATATTATGTTGTTGTTGTTGTTGTTGTGTTGTTGTTGTGTTGTTGTTGTTGTTTAAACACCAGAATCGGACATTTGCCGATTACACAACTTTCTTTCCTCCAAGGAAATTCCGGTTTCTTCCAGGATTTTCCGAGACTTGGATCAAGTTTGGACGTTTCGGCCTTCTGCCCCCCAAGTCCTCTATGGGTCGTCGGTTCCGGCCGTGGGGTGGCTGGCGGTGTTGTCTTCTTTTCCAATGTGTGGGTCGCCGAGGAAGATGTGGGGCTGAGAGGAGAAGAGAGGGGGCTATGGGGCGCCCCCTGCAGTTCTCTAGACTGACCCATATGTGTGGGGCTGAGAGAAGGGGAGAGGGGCAATGGGACCCCAATTATCCTGTAGACATATGTGGGGCTGATAGGAGAGAAGAGGGGCAATGGGAAGACTGACCCACGTATGTGGGGCTGAGAGGAGAGGGGCCATGGGACACTCAATGGTTCTCTAGACTGACCCATATGCGTGGGGCTGAGAGAAGGGGAGAGGGGCAATTCATAACCCCTCTCCTCTCAGCCCCACATATGTGGGGCTGATAGAGGAGAGGGGCAATGGGAAGACTGACCCACATATGTGGGGCTGAGAGGAGAGGGGCTATGGGGCACTCAATGGTCCTCTAGACTGACCCACATATGTGGGGCTGATAGGAGGGGAGAGCGGCTATGGGGCACCCAATGGTCCTGTAGACTGACCCATATGTGTGGGGCTGATAGGAGGGGAGAGGATGAATGGGACCCCCAATTGTGCTGTAAACTGACCCACATATGTGGGGCTGATAGGAGGGGAGAGGGGCTAAGGGTCCCCCCAATGGTCCTCTAGACTGACCCACATATGTGGGGCTGAGCCACAATGGTCCTATAGACTGACCCACAATGGGACCCCTAATGGTCCTCTAGACTGACCCACATATGTGGGGCTGATAGGAGGGGAAAGAGGGGCAATGGGCCCCCCCTAATGGTCCTCTAGACGGATCCATATGTGTGGGGCTGATAGGAGGGAAGAGGGGCTATGGGACCCACAAGTGTCCTCTAGACTGACCCGCATATGTGGGGCTGATAGGAGGGGAGACGGGCAATGAGGTCCATGTTTCTATGGGGCAATGGAAGGGGCAAGGAAATCCAAGTTTGGGGGCCCAGGTGTGGGGCAGATTGGAGGGGAGAGGGGCAAAGCGAAAGCTGAACCGGCACTGGATATGGGGCAGAGGTGTGGGGCAGAGCATGCTTGCGGCAGGGGCTACTTAGGGGTCTGCCCCCCAACCCACAAAAACACCCAGAGTCAGATTCTGCTTGGACCAATCACCTTTATTTCTCAAAGCAAAGCTGAACCGGCGCCGGAAGGTGAAGTTCTGGATGTGGGGCAGAGGTTGTGGGGCAGAGCATGCGTGGGGCAGGGGCCACTTAGGGGGCAGGCCAGCAAGCCAGGCGGGGCAATGGTACCCCCCAAACCCCCCATCCCCACCCCTTATCTCCATGGGGCGACAACCTAGAGCTGCAACCTCGGACCCCCCACCCTGCCCTTCCACCCCGCCCCACACATTGGGGTCACCCCCCAAGCCACAAAAACACCCAGAGTCCTTTTCTGCTTGGACCAATTATATCTATTCCTCAAAGCAAAGCTGAACCAGCGCCGGAACCTTCCGCGCCGGATGTGGGGCAGAGGTTGTGGGGCAGGGGCCACTTAGGGGGCAGGCCAGCAAGCCAGGCGGGGCAATGGTACCCCCCCAAACCCCCCATCCCCACCCCTTATCTCCATGGGGTGACAACCTAGAGCTGCAACCTCAGACCCCCCACT